>NC_079452.1:9920618-10013118 GCF_903798145.1 Danio aesculapii | reverse complement strand
CCCAGAGGATTTTTTCTCAATATCCAGCTAAAAGACTCCTACCTGCACAGCTTCCTTTTCTTCCACCTCCCTACTCAGCACTGTAAATAAATCACCCTCCGGGTTGTTAAACCTTATCTGTTGGTCTGCTCATGTTTTATCCCTTGTCTCGCCACGACTGGTGGAGAATGCGGGAAGATTGAGTGGATAAAACCCGACAACTGGTAACACAGATTTTTTATTAATTTTATTTTATTACATTTTTTGTTTTTTTACGCAAGCGGCTGCTCTCATCACTCAGGATCCTGAACGGTGTGGAGGAATACACCACTCTGTGAGACAAAATGGAGGATATCATGCGCCGCCTCTCTGAGATAACCACACGACAACAGCTGTTCACTGAAAAGCTCGCTGTCAGACAACAGAAAATGGAAGAGCGCCTGTTCCAGATGGATGAACACCTCCCACTCCTGGAGCCACGTGCCTCCGCTCACCGCCTTTTGACAAAACTCAGCGACCTGGATGATATCGACAAGTATCTGCAAATGTTTGAAGTCATTGCAAAGAGAGAAGAGTGGCCCAAATCAGAATGGGCTCAAATCCTGGCCCCCTTCTTAACTGGGGAGTCACAGCGAGCGTACTTCTCATTAGATTCCCCCCAAAATGAAGATTATACAGTACTAAAAGGAGAGATCCTGGCCTGAGTGGGTTTATCACCGGTAAGAGCAGCGCAACAGTTCGCTACATGGGCTTATGAGGAGGGTGCCCCAGTACGGGCACAGGCAGCTCAGCTCAGCAAGCTTGCCTGCTTGTGGCTCCTCGGGGGATCCCCAACTGCCACCCAGGTTGCCGAGAAAGTAGTCATTGAGAGGTTGCTGCGCGCTCTCCCTAGACGACTTCGGGGGCCTGTAAGCATGAAAAACCCTGAAAGTCTGGCAGCGCTAGTGGAGGTGGTGGAGTTGGCAGAGGCCACACTGACCCGGGACATCAGCGAGAGAGCAGCCGTTCCCTCACGGAGGGTGAATTCACTGTGGCGGCCGGTGGAGGGTACCTCACGGCCAGTCAGTAGACCGGTGGTCCCGAGTCCGGCGGACGAACCCATGCCCACTGAACCAGTGAATTCCACTGCACGTGCCTGGTTGGCTGGCTGCATCGTTCATCGAACCCTGCCATCAGGTGCTCTGTCACGCAGAGTGAAGCTTGAGGGGAATACTATCACGGCCGTATTGGATACCGGAAGCGCAGTGACGCTGGTACAGCCAGGTTTGATTAAGCCCCGAGTGGGATCTAAAGCCACAATCCCCATAACCTGTGTGCATGGCGACACACGCTATGTCTCAGCACAGCGGGTAACAATTGTAGCTGGCAATGGCGCATGGCCCCTGAAAGTGGGCATTGTAGCTGATCTCCCCGTTCCCCTCTTGCTCGGCCGGGACTGGCCAGGTTTTGAGGAGTTGTTGTCTTTGCCAGCGGCACCACGTTCCCAGGCACGCCACCGTCTCCGGGGTCGGACTCAACGGAGCCGCCAACCAGCTCTGCTGGCCACCGAGAGCGACAGAGGGGGTGAGTGTTCAAGTCATTCTTCTAATGTCTTAATGGATTTGTTCCAAGAGGTTTCTAGGGGAGGTTCCTTCGGACGAGCCCAGCATGAAGACGACACATTAAGAAACTGCTGGTCCCAAGTTAGAGTAGTGGAAGGCCAGGAACGGTTCCCTGCACCTCACCCCCTCCCACACTTTATTATCCAAAACGGTCTGCTATACTGTGTTGCCGAGCGGCGGGGGGAGAGGTGGACATTACTGGTGGTACCAAAAAGTAAAACATCCACCATCCTGGAGCTCGCCCACACTCATCCAATGGCTGGTCACTTGGGAGCAGCCAACACGATACTACGCATTCGGGACCAGTTCCACTGGCCTGGGCTAAATGGTGAGGTCAAGAGATATTGCCAGGCATGCCCGACATGCCAGAAAACTGCTCCCCAGCGCCATTGCTCCCCAGAGCCATTGCCAAAGAACTCTTCCTGCTTTGTAGCCGGGTGGGCATCCCCTCAGACATCCTGACTGACCAGGGTACTCCTTTTATGTCCCGGCTGATGGCAGACCTCTGCCACCTCCTGAAGGTGAAACAGCTGCGGATGGGCTTGTTGAGCGATTTAACCAAACCCTGAAACGGATGCTCCGCAGGGTCGTGGCAGAGGATGGGCGTGACTGGGACCTCATGATCCCATACGTGCTGTTCGGCATCCGTGAGGTGCCCCAAGCCTCTACTGGGTTCACTCCCTTTGAGCTGCTGTTCGATCGACAACCCCAGGGCCTCCTGGATGTGGCACGACAGGCCTGGGAACAGAAGCCCGCACCCCAGCGCTCCCTCATCGAGCACGTATGGGACATGAGGCAGCGGATTGAACGCATAATGCCCCTGGTACGCCAGCATCTCACTGAAGCCCAGCATGCCCAATGGCGTCTCTACGACCGGCCTGCCCAAGCCAGAGAGTTTCAACCCGGGGACCAGGTCATGGTGCTCGTTCCCACAGCAACTTCCAAGTTTCTGGCTTCCTGGAAAGGGCCCTATGTGGTTGTCGAGAAGGTCGGGCCAGTTAACTATCGTGTACGTCAGCCGGGGCGGTGTCGAGAGGAGCTGAGTTACCATATCAACTTACTGAAGCACTGGGTCTCTCCTTCCAGCCAGCTGGTAACCTTCGCAGAAAGCCCTCATCCTACTGTACACCTAGGCGAACAGCTCTCAGCTACCCAGAAGACAGAGCTTGAAACGCTGGTCAGTCAGTTTAAGGATGTGTTCAGTGAGCATCCCGGGCGCACCACTGTCATACAGCATGAGATCAGAACAACCCCAGGAGTCATCGTGCGACAACGGCCCTACCGGGTTCCAGAAGCTCGCCGGCTGGCAAAAGAGGAAGAGGTACAGAAGATGCTAAAGTTGGGGGTCATTGAGCCATCTCGGAGCCCGTGGTCCAGCCCCATTGTCATGGTCCCAAAACCAGATGGCACCCTCCGCTTTTGTAATGACTTCCGGAAGCTAAATGAAACATCCAGCTTCGACGGGTACCCAATGCCTCGGGTGGATGAACTGCTTCACAGACTCGGTAGTGCCAGGTTCATATCCACCCTCGACTTGACCAAGGGCTACTGGCAAGTTCCGCTAGCCCCAGGGGCAAAAGAGAAAACCGCCTTCACCACTCCTAGCGGCCACTGGCATTACCGGGTCCTTCCCTTTGGGCTGCATGGGGCACCGGCAACCTTCCAACGAATAATGGACATATTGCTCCGACCCCACCAAAGTTATACCGCTGCCTACCTTGATGACGTAGTAGTCCACTCAATGTGTTGGGAAGAACATCTTACCCATCTGCGGAGGGTGCTTTTAGAGCTACGACGGGCTGGGCTCACAGCTAACCCCAAGAAATGTCATCTCGGGCTCGCAGAGGCAAAGTACCTGGGATATCACATTGGTATATATATTCATTCATTCATTCATTTTCTTTTTGTATATATATTAGGGCTGTCAAATGATTAAAAAAATGTACTAATTAATCACACTTTTTTTTGGATTTAATCATGATTAATCACGAAATGTAATTAACGTAATTAATCATGATTAATCACAAAACACCATATTTATTTAACAGGCACTCGCGTTCATCAAATTTGCTTAAACTAAGCGTTCTAAAGTATGGGTGTATTTTACAACCAAGGATTCTGACACAGCGACGTGAAGCAGACGCTTTACAAAAGTTGCGTGTAGGGGGAAACACGTCAAACTTAATGAAACATTTGAGGGCTCAGGGAAGCAGCTTAAAGGCAGAGAAATGGGCCATAATTGACAGCTTGCGACTTGATCTGGCACTTTCACTGAGTGCATTTATATGGACATCAATGTAAAGATTAAAAATGAAACACCCAAAATTGCATGAAACTCTGGAGGAAACGCAGGATAGCCTGGTAATGCGACATTAATTGTTTTATACTGAAACTTTCCTTCTAAAAGTGCTTCCTTGGTCTTATCCAAATTTCTTTGCACATTGAACACACGTCGGCCACAACAGAAAAAAAAACTGCAACTGCGTTATTTTTTTTAACGCGTTAAATATTTCAGATTAATCACGTGCGTTAACGTGCTAATTTTGACAGCCCAAATATATACTGATATATATATATATATATATATATATATATATATATATATATATATATATATATATATATATATATATATATATATATATATATATATACTTAGTATTTACTTAATATTAAATTCTTTATTAATAATGCATTGTAATTAACAATATGCATTCTTTTTTTCACTTTTACTGATATTATATACAGGGGTTGGACAAAGAAAACTGAAACACTGGCTAATTAAGGCTCTGTCCACACCAACAAGGGTGTTTTACCTGCCATCGGTTTCGCTGTTTGTCCACACGAAAACGCAGTGTCAGGTGACAACCAGTGCTACAACCGTAATTTTAACTGTTTTCTCCTCTCTGATAGGCCAACACTGGGTTCACTCCAAACACGGAAGACCTGAATGAGGCAAACTCTGCACATTCACTGCAAATGTATTGTGTATTCCGCATTGATCAACTGTGTACAATCTGCCTGTGTACTTATCTTTACATTAACTTGAATGCAATTTACTTACAAAATATACTTAATTCCCCGTTTGGTGTGAACTCAGCATAAAAGTGTCATTATTGCCATCTGTTGGTTCGACATGCAAACATGTATCACAGTGCATTTTTGCCTTTTCATGTGGATGAAGATTTTTTTTTTTTTTAAATGAAAGCAGAAAAAACTCTCACACAATAATCACAATAACTTAACCATCCTCAGTAATACTTGATAATTATCAAACTTCTCAAAATATATAGCCAGCAATCATAATTTCAGTCAGTTAAAACATCTCCATCTAAAAAGTTTTTTTTTTTTACAATTAAGTTGTAAGCAACATTATTGCTGCATTAATCAGTTGTCCAAGTTTTGTTTAGATGGTAATGTACTGTCATGTACTGTTTGTGTTCGGTTCACCAGCTGCAGTATCAATATTATCAGTTCACTGTTCTCAAATCTGATCTCAGAGTATAAATTTCTAGTATCTGAATAACTCTGGAAATTGGTTTATTTCGAGTCAGAGGAGCTATAAGGCATTTTAAAAATTAAGTAATGTCAACTCTCCAGTTGCCACCAAAACTGTTCATCGGGAGCTACATACTGACCCATCACTAAGAAACATCCATACACACTCATTCACACACATACATTATGGACAATTTAGCCTACCCAATTCACCTATACCACATGTTTTTGAACATGTGTGGGAAACCTGAGCATCCTGAGGAAACCCACGTGAACACGTGGAGAACATGCAAACTCCACACAGAAACACCAACTGACCCAGCCGGGGCTTGAACCAGTGACCTTCTTGCTGTGAGGCAAACGTGCCACCCAGTGCACCACTGTGCAGCCTACTATATAATTATTAAGTCATATTTTTGTAACCGCTTTGTGGATACTTTCCCAGTTGATTTGCTGATTACTCACTCTGATCTCAACAAGGTCCTCCACAAAGTTGAAAAGCAGTGGATTAATCTCCTTCAGTCTGAGCACAGGCCTGGGCATCATTAAAGCAAGATAACGCATTGAGGAACGACACACCTGAACACATCAAAACAAACAAGTCAGAGCATTAAGTCACTAGTCACTATATAGCAAGCAAGTCACCTTAATTTCTATAGTTGCAATATAAAACCGTCAATGCAGCTAATAATTGTTAAGTGTAAAATAGCTATATAAGACAAAAAAAGGTCTGCAATCAGCATTGATGGGCCCAAGATCTTAAACTAGATCTTGTTACCATACTTATGTCAGGATCCAGCCATGACAGGCTTGTCAGTCCTGTCCTTGTTTAATGTGATTGTTTTGTGCATTAGCACATATGGATGTCTGTTTGTTTGTGTTGGCCAAGTGCTCCTCTTGTCCTGCGTCCTTGTTTTACTATGCCTTGCCCCTTTGTTTAGTCTTTGGCTGTGTCTGAAATCACCTACTACTCAGTAGGTACTACTTTTGAATTTGCATTTACTACACAACCGTTAGTAAAGTACGTTCTATATAGTGTGAATGTGAGCGTTCATCAGATGCACACTTCAGAATCTTGCCAGAAGTAGTAGGTCATCTGGGTACTTCTTATATAATGTTTTTCGATAAGTATGATTTTGGACATACCACTTGGATGGCATACTATTTTTAGTATACTATTTTGCGATTTCAGACACAGCACTTGTTTGTTTAATCCTAATCACCTTTTCTTAGTTTTCTCTATTTCAATTATATTGGGTTTAGTTCACCCTTGTCAATGTCGACATCTCTTTGTGTGCTTGTATAGTCTATCTTGTTAGAGCTTGAAATAAGTATTTAGCACTATCTAGGTTTGGTTTCTTTTATCTCGTCTAGCCATTTTGTTCATTATCTCAAGTTCCTTTCCCTTTTGAATTTAGTTTTTTTTTTTGTTACAGCAAGGTTGCAATGTTTTTTCTATTTCAGTTCTTTTTTGCCATTTTGTGATCTTTTGTGGTCCCAGTCTAGTACTAGTCCTGTCGGGTTTCTATTTGCATTTTATATGAAACTACTTCTAGCACACTTAAAAGTGCTCTGCCATAAAACAATAAAAACTCTTTAAACCACTATGAATTTTATTTATTATGGTGCACAATAATAATTTTAGCCCATGAGCAGGTGGCACTATGCCTGTCAGCAGATGGCACTATGGCTGTGACTCAATATTGGCATGTAGATGTTTTCAAGAGTGGAATCACGTGAATATTCAAGCAGATTGGACATCGTTTGGCTGAGTTTTAAGAACTTGTTTGTTTAATCCTAATCACCTTTTCTTCGTTTTCTCTATTTCAATTATATTGGGTTTAGTTCACCCTTGACAATGTCGAAAAACTTGCTCTTCCATTGCGAAACACTAAAGTATGTCAGTCCACCACGGACATGCCCTTTGACAGAAACTCTAGATCTTCACGATATAATTTCACTGGAGCCTTCAGATAGCAACACCCAAATTTGGTGCTGATATGATGAAATATGTAGAAGGAGTTTGTTACAGTGTAAAACCTGTCATTTCCTGTTGCCAGCAAGGAGCAATATGACTGAACCTGATGTTGGCATGCAAAAATGTTCAGGTCAGGACTCTTCTGAAATGTTTGATTTTTCAGGCAGATGACACAATGCCTGAGCTATTACAACTTCCTGTTTCATGGCGAAAAATCAAAGTTTGTGAGGCTGCCACGGACACTTCCTTCAAAGAAAACTCTGGATCTTCGCAATTTAACACTACCCAGGCCTTTAGACAACAATAGCCAATTTTGTTGTTGATCTGATAAAATCCCTAGGAGGACTGTTTTAAAATACAACTCCTGGAAATGGTAAAAACTGCACTTTTTTTTGAAAAGGAAGTTTAATTTATCTGACTTCCTGTTTGGTTTTGGATTTCACTTCAAGCAACTTTTTTTGTAGGTTTTGGCATGTTTGATGTGTGTGCCAATTTTTGTACATGTGCATAAAACATAACTGGGGGGGTCACTCCATCAAACATGCATAGGGGCTCTGCAGAGTCATTTTGTCACACCCAATTCCAAAATCTTTATCAAGCATACATTTTTGCCAGTTTTAGTGTTTGTGCAAAGTTTTATCAGTTTCCGAAGCATGTTTAGACCCTTAAAATGCAATTCATTGTAGAGAAAAAGAAGAAACGGAGCAATTCCAATAGGGCCTATGTACCACCGGTGCTCAGTAATTGAATTGATTGGCTAATGGCAGCCATTTCTGAAGTGGCTTTGGACACAGAAACTGCGTAACAACTTTGACGTAAATCTGACAAACGGTTGCTTGGTTATAGGTATTTTGCTGTTTTTTTTAAGTGTATAGTGCCACCATGTGGCCAAAGTTGGCAATTTTTGGTATGTAATCTCAACTTGACCTTATACACGTGTACCAAGTTTGGTAATGATATATCATTCTGTTTAAAATTTATAGCTACAATTAGCATGGAAGTTTTGCACGGAAATCCAAATTTTAACATTTTTGTAATAATTATTGATATTCAGTGGCCAGAGCATATTTCTAAACTGGTTTGGTTCCGATCGGGTGAAAAGCCTAGGACTAGTTTGCAAAAGTAGCGTAACTAGGACAAGTTCATTTTAGTAGGATAAGGTTGTTTAGCAGTTAAGAAGTGTGTAAGTAGTTTAATCAACTACAAAATATTTGATTAGTGTTAGTTTATAGATTGTGTTAACAAACGTTAAATAAACAGTTTGAGCGACAGCAGTGGTTTTGTGTCAAGGCATTCAGAATAATCCAGGCTATCATATAATATGTAGATCAAGTGTATTTCTGAAAAGTTATGTAACTTTTCAATAATTATTGAACTAGGGTGTCCAGAGATTCTTATAACAATAGTTTTATGGCGAGTGAGCTAAAAACCAGGGACTAGTTTGCAAAAGTAGGTTTTACACATATTGACAAATGATTAATGAACAGTTTGCATGAGTGTAATGGTTTATGTTTTAAAGTGTTCAGTATGAGCAGGGCTATCATATGATATATATTTTGTGCGCCTCCACACACATTTGAGTAATACACTAACAAATACACACTCAAAAAAAACTCAAAATCGCCCCTAGTGGATGATTTCTTTCAAAATTTCTACAGACATCTAGGCCCATGATTCCACCATGCCCACCGAGTTTCATTTAGATTGGCCATCATTAACTTTGTTTAATGGGTGCTCAAATTTAACTGGCTAATAGTGGACATTTTTTATAGTATGTCATTCCACTTTCAGCAATCACACTGCATGACAAATTTGAAGCTAATCCATCTAGTGGCTAAAATGGTAATTGAAACACTGTATTAAGCATCAACATACATTGAAACACTGTTTTTGAGACTTTTTCTACTACTATATCTAGCATGTTTGTTTGCACTTATACGTTACACGTACTCACCAAATTGTGCAATGTTTGAGTTTTCCTTATGGGTTTACAGGCATGTAGGTTCATGTAGACACACCCCTTTTGTAAATGAGCCTGTTACAATTACCCAAAGTGGAAAGTTCAACTTTTTTCATAATTATTTATTACTGATTCTAACAACACTGGTTTCATTGCGATTGAGCTAAAAACCAGGGACTAGTTAGCAAAAGTAGTTTTTACACATATTGAAAATAATTCACATATTTATTCATATATTTAAACAACGGTTTGAGTGACAGCAGTGGTTTTACATTTACATTTTACATTTATATTTAGTCATTTAGCAGACGCTTCTATCCAAAGCGACTTACAAATGAGTACAAGGAAGCAATTTACACAACTATAACAGCAGCAGTGAACAAGTGCTATAGACAAGTTTCAGGTGTGTAAAGTCTAAGAACCAAAGCATTAGTAAAGTTTTTTTGTTGTTGTTGTTTTTTATAGCCAGAGAGGCAGTTAAGATTAGGAAGGAAAGTGGAGACTAAACAGTTGAGTTTTTAGTCATTTCTTGAAGACAGCAAGTGACTCTGCCGTTCTGATGCAGTTAGGGAGTTCATTCCACCAACTGGGCAGATTGAATGCGAGAGTTCGGGAAAGTGATTTCTTCCCTCTTAGGGTAGGAACAACGAGGCGACGTTCATTCACAGAACACAAGTTTCTGGAGGGCACATAAATCTGCAGAAGTGAGAGCAGATACGAAGGAGCAAAGCAAGAGGTCGCTTTGTAAGCAAAGTTTTAGTGTCAAAGAGTTCGGTATGAGCAGGCCTATCATATATGTATTCTGTGTGCCTGCGCAAAACATTAATACACAACCCATTACACACTAAAATGTGTAAAATCACCCCCTAGTTGCCAATTTCTTTTAACATTCTTACAGACCTCTAGGACCATGAGTTGAATATGCCCACTGAGTTTCGCTTCAATTGGCCATGATTAACTTTGTATAATAGGTGCTCAAATTTTGATTGGCTAATGACAGCCTTTTTGTGATGTGACCTTGGACAAAGACACGGCATTCAAAATTTTACATTAATTGGACAAACGGTTGCTTGGTTGATGGTATTTTCCTGTTTTTTAAGCGCCACCATGTAGATCAATAGTCAATATTCTAAACTGGTTTGGTTCCAATCTGATGAAAAACCTAGGGCTAGTTCACACAAAGTAGGTTCAGACAAAACTCTTTGTAGCGGAAAAACCCTGCATCGTAGATGTAATCTGAATGACTCCACTTTTGTTCAGGCTAATCCAAGAATTCTTAATATGCAAAGAGTCTACGACAAACAGTCCATAAATAGTGGCCTAAAAAAATGTCACATTTTTTTTTTTGTTTTTGGGCAGATTTGGCTGATTTTTGGCGAGGATGTAGTACACCGGAGTACTAACATCTGACCAAGTTTCAGCTTTCTAGTTTAGTATTTAAAGTAATTCACGCAAAAGACATGATGTACACATGCATAGCCGAATTCACGTGCATAAAACCAGACTCATGTGTGTAAAATATTTATACAAATTCCCAAAAACAATTCACGTGCACAAAATAAAAATACATTTTCATAAAATACGTTTCACAAAT
The DNA here is from genome assembly GCF_903798145.1 of Danio aesculapii. Classification (NCBI taxonomy): domain Eukaryota; kingdom Metazoa; phylum Chordata; class Actinopteri; order Cypriniformes; family Danionidae; genus Danio; species Danio aesculapii. The sequence goes on along the minus strand of NC_079452.1, from coordinate 10,002,508 downwards.
GCAAAACACCATTTGTAAAAGTATAAGAGTGTACAAAAAGTTTTGAATTTCTAAAACTTGCGAGTTCATCCTGAATGAGAATGTGCAAATCCTCTTTCACGTACGACTCCCCTTGGATACGTGTGTGTGTATTTTTGAGACTGTCCTGGCAGAAGCAGCAGCTAGGCGACTTGTACCTCGTACAACAAAAGCCTGTTTACGTTCATGAGATATAATGTAAATTAAGTTTTTAGTCAGTGAAAGTCAGAGAATTTAATAGTTCTGGCTTGAAGCCTGCGCATCTCTTTCTCCGTTCGCCATGCTGGAGAGGAACAGTCTGCTTGGTTGATGGTATTTTCCTGTTTTTTAAGCGCCACCATGTAGATCAATAGTTAATATTCTAAACTGGTTTGGTTTCAATCTGATGAAAAACCTAGGGCTAGTTCACACAAAGTAGGTTCAGACAAAACTCTTTGTAGCGGAAAAACCCTGCATCGTAGATGTAATCTGAATGACTCCACTTTTGTTCAGGCTAATCCAAGAATTCTTAATATGCAAAGAGTCTACGACAAACAGTCCATAAATAGTGGCCTAAAAAAATGTCACATTTTTTTTTTGTTTTTGGGCAGATTTGGCTGATTTTTGGCGAGGATGTAGTACACCGGAGTACTAACATCTGACCAAGTTTCAGCTTTCTAGTTTAGTATTTAAAGTAATTCACGCAAAAGACATGATGTACACATGCATAGCCGAATTCACGTGCATAAAACCAGACTCATGTGTGTAAAATATTTATACAAATTCCCAAAAACAATTCACGTGCACAAAATAAAAATACATTTTCATAAAATACGTTTCACAAATGCAAAACACCATTTGTAAAAGTATAAGAGTGTACAAAAAGTTTTGAATTTCTAAAACTTGCGAGTTCATCCTGAATGAGAATGTGCAAATCCTCTTTCACGTACGACTCCCCCTGGATACGTGTGTGTGTATTTTTGAGACTGTCCTGGCAGAAGCAGCAGCTAGGCGACTTGTACCTCGTACAACAAAAGCCTGTTTACGTTCATGAGATATAATGTAAATTAAGTTTTTAGTCAGTGAAAGTCAGAGAATTTAATAGTTCTGGCTTGAAGCCTGCGCATCTCTTTCTCCGTTCGCCATGCTGGACAGGAACAGTCTGCGCAAAAGGAGCACAGAGTGGGTGACATCGAATACAGCTCTCATCTGATTGGCTGAAAGTTGCTTGCTGCTTCTTCCAGGACAGTCTCAAAAATACACACACACATATCCAGGGGAGTCGTACGTGAAAGAGGATTCGCACATTCTCAGTCAGGATGAACTCACAAGTTTTAAACATTCAAAACTTTTTGTACACTTTTTTACGTTTGCAAATGGTGTTTTGCCTTTGTGAAATATATTTTATGAATATGTATTTTTATTTTGTGCACGTGAATATGTATAAATATTTTACGCATGTGAATTTGGTTACGCATGTGTACATCGTGTCTTTTGTGTGAAATTACTTTAGATGCCAAAATAGCTCCATATTATAGGGGTTCAAGCATTTAAGAACTTTTAATGCAAATTATATCTTTGGCAATTCAGAATTTATGGCTGACATTAAAACACATTCACAATGGACATAATGTTGAGAAATGCAAAAAATTTTATGGTTAAACTACTATATCAATAATAGTCATTAGTCATGCGTATACACACTTGCGTATGCTTATATGCTTATGCCACATATAGAAATTTGACCTAAATTAAACAAAATGTTTACCACTAGGCTTTCTTTTGAAATTTATATATGTGATAATCAGCTTTCAGTGTAATTAATAAAATGTCATTTATATTTCTAGTTTGAATGGTAAGCTTGGACTAAGTCTTAATCTAAATGCAAAAGCAGTGTTTTTACTCTAAACTAGGTCTATCAGTAACTAATAAGTTGTCTTTTGCTGCTATCTATTGGCTACAATGATTATTTCAAACAAAATGAATCTTGATGAATGTTTTTAATAGTTGTAAATCTTAAACCCCTTTAAATTTTGTGTATTTGTTTAGAATATGTCACATGTGCTTGAATTACTGTGAGGTTTTGAAATTTCTTTTGGGATTTACACCAGGTTAAAAATGATTATGATAGGACTGTGCTAATGCAACAGTACAACATTATGATAATTTTTTTAGGCAGTGCAGAGATTTGTAAAATACTGGTTATACTGATGTAGAGCAAAAAAAAGTAAGTTTAATTGACAGCAGATGTCTTTGATAAAAGCTGCCTAGAAAGAGCAAACCTACTATATGTTTTGTAGATCAAGTGTATTTGTGAAAAGCTATGATAAAAAAAAATCCTTACAGTTTTATTCCATTGTGAAAAGCAAAGATAGCAGCAAAAGGTCAGCTTGTACTGTTATCTAGTGGCTAAAATGTTAACTGAACCAGTGAAATAAGCATCAACACATTTTGAGACCTTTTCTACTGTTATAACGCCACCAATTTTGTGATCTTCACAAAATTTTGCATGCTTGTTTACAATCATGTCACATGAGTACAACAAACTTCATGAGGTTTTTAGTTCTTTACATGTCAACAGGCATGCAGGTCCATAACGACATACTTCGTTAGTAAATGAGCCTGTTTCCAAAATTGAAAGTTAAACTTTTTTCAATAATTATTGATCTTGATAGTCCAGAGATTCTTAAAACACTGGTTTTGTGGCAATTGACAAAAACTACAAGGATCGTTATGAAAAAAATTATTTAGCATATATTGTAGAATCTTAAATGAACAGTTTGAGTGACAGCAGTGATTTTAGTATCAAAGTGCTTAGCAAGAGCAGCAAGATCAATTGTATTTGTGAAACAGTGTGTAAATGAAGTACATTTACTGCATTTTTAGTAATTTAGCATGTTATAGCCCCACCTAATGTCCAATCTCCACAAAATTGTTTATGCTTGCTTGCAGTCATATGTCACATGTGCACACCAGATTTTGTCAAAGTTTTTTTCAATAATTATTGATCTAGGCAATCCAGAGATTACGTCAACACTGGTTTTGTGGTGAATGACCAAAATAGCAGGGATTAGTTTGCAAAAGTAGGTTTTTCATATATGAATGAATCTTTAATCAACAGTTTGAATGACAGCTGTGGTTTTAGTGTCAAAGTGTTCAGTATGAGCAGGCCTACCTCATTCCGTTCAAAAATTATAGCTACATTTAGCTTCTATTAGCATGGAACTTTTTGTGTACTGTTTTGCGAAAATCAACTTTTCAAAAACTTTTGAAAATTTAAACTTTTTTTTTTTAATTATTGATATTCAGTGTCCAGGATATATTTCTGAACTTGTTTGGTTTCAAGCAGGCAATTAGGATTAGGATTAGGATTAGTTCGCAAAAGTACGTTTTGTATAAATCTTGGTGTAGCGGAAAAAAACGGTGCTTCATTTGATGGTTTAAACTGTTTTTTTCTGGTTGTCATAAACCTAACTAAGCCACATATTTTTTTAACAGGGTTGTATGTTGTTAGTTGTGTGTGCCATGTGAATTTGTTGCATTTGCATTGATCCTAAACATCAAAATATGCAGTTCCATATTTGTTAAAGTGCTTCCTTAGAAAGTAGTTGCTCACTCTATGTAGACAGTATATATAGCAAGATTATCCATTTTTCTTAGAGTGTTTTTGTACCTTACGGGGTTCAAACTCCCAGTTGTGTATGACTCTTGCTGGAACGATAGCAGTGTCATTCCAGTGGCAACTGCTGCAGTAATACTGACCGGTATAATCACACTGACGTGCCTCATTAGGAATACCACCTACACAACACAACACAACACAATATCAAACAATCTTCTGTGCAAAAACAAAATTATAAATATCCATGCTGACTCATCAAAAAAAGCAAAAGAACCTTTTATACATGTATCTGTTATACATAGACAAAAAGACTCACGCAATGAAATGGGTGTCCGGCATTCAGAACATCTGTAGTCCTGTTTGTCCAGACCAATCTCAGGACAGATGTTGAGTTCATACTCAGACTGATGGCTGACCTTTGATCTTACACATGGTTTGTTGATAAGATTCATGCACTTGCTATGGCAGCGGTAATAACAACCTGGAAATGAAACAGGACCATTTAAAGAAAGATGGTGGACCATTTAAAGGGGGTGTTAGGCATGCAGATTGCATATGATGTCCACACTTTTTAGAATGTGGAAGCAGTAAGGGATGGAGCACAGGTCATCTCAGGTAGTTAGGCTCGAACAAAAAAATTCTATTCCGAATTACCTAAACTGAGAACATTTGTTTTACAGTTACAGACTTACATCATTTAAAATCAAACATTTTTCAAGTTTGTGTAAAAAGTTTTCAATGAGTTACAGTTCAGTTACTGACATGTTTCAGGCTGCACACAAGTAATTAAAACATTTTACAATTTTAAATATTTATAACAATTATCTGGAAGTGAAAAAATTGACTATTTTGAGTTTCTTTTGCACTGGCAAGCTCATGTCACCTGCAATACAACAGACCACAGATGGTTGAGATGCAAGGGCACCGATAGAGAGATTATGAGTACATTTTTTTAATTTCTTTAGGAGCTTGACTCTTGCTAGAAATTTGTTGTTGCTTTATGGAAAAGAGCCGCATATTGGTGTGTTAGTTTGGAACAACAGTAAATGATTGGGTAATTTTACTGGGTTCAGCTAAGATGGTCTAACCTGTGCAGGTGTACCAGGTTTGAATGAGACCCCATATAATGGTGCTACACCTGTCACACATCTGTTTCACACTCTTGCTCTTCTCCTTTGAGAAGCGATGCTCTAACATAATCTGCAGGTTGGGCTCATCTTCCTCTGGGTCCTGTTCAAATTCAACACAAAAATACAAAATAAAATGATTATTTTGATAATTTTAATTATTAAATTATTTTGTACAAGGCAAATTATGTAGATGCATATATTGATATCTCACATAAACACAAACATGTTTTAAACAAGCAACCTCTACTTATATTTGGACATTTTTTTTAGGCTGGGATGTCTAAAACTCCATTTTGCAGAGCTTAGTTCCAACTTACCTTATACCCATATGGAGGTTTCTAGTGTGTTTATAAATACCTGCATTAGCTGATTCAGGTAATTTCAAGGTATAGAAGCTAAAATTTCCTCCAGCAGAAGGAATGGAGACTGATGTTTTATACAGTACAACAGCTGTACTTGCATATATTTAAATGGCACCTATGATGAAAATCAACTTTTATAAGCTGTTTGGACAGACTGTGTGTACTGTAGGTATAGTGTGTCCACTGTCCTACTGGAGTGATAGAAACCCAATAGGACTCTTGTTTTAAATGTCCTGATGTTAAAATAGCAACGTGATGTAGTTTTTTTTTTTTTTTTGACAGATTGACAGGTGCCATGTTTCTATAACATGTCCACAGAACTTTTTTTGCAAAGAAACTGATATTAAAATATTTCAAATCTGTAAAGTTATAAGGTTGTTATAAGGTTGAAACGTTTTTTAAAACAGTATGTTTGTAATAAAGACAGTAAATCGCTATGTAATTCTTAATTGCTGTAATCACCATGACCGCATGGTGTCAGTTAATGCTAATGTGTGTGTGTGTACTGCAAACGACATTTGTGTGTGACTCATCGTTTCAAAAAAGCTTGAATAAACTCCACCACAAATACATGAAAAAAACGTAGGATTTTTGACTAATGAGCTGTATTTCAGTTTCATCCACGTCTGTTCCTATCACTGACTGCTGTTTATCTGATGTAACGCAGGAGAAGCAAACACGCACTTGGGAGCGGTAAGCAGGGCGAAGCTGCTTATTTGCATTTAAAGTCACAGACTACAAAACAGCTACACTGTACTCAGACCCCAAAATAGGCATACTCTGGAGGCTATAATAAATTATCTGATGGGTATTTTAAACTGATATTTTACAGACACATTCTGGAGACACCAAAGGTTGAGTGAAAGTGAATCTTGTAAAAGAGGTAAAATAGATGGCCTTTCATGCTCATAAAACCCATACACATTAAAATTACATACACGCATTATTTAACTTAAACATTTTTCAAAACTGTACCTATTGAAAACAAAATTTTGACTAAAGTCAAATTAATTTTGCAGTTCAAGTCAAATTCAACATGTTCATTAATTGCGTTTATGAATATAAAACAATTATGTTCTGCAAATTTTGACTGATCATACAAACCTGTAGTTCTTGTAGTTTAAGTCGAAGGTGGATAAGTTTGACCACTGTGTCTTTTTGTTTCTCTGAATGCTCTGGTAGTTCCAGGATCAGTCTCTTGCACTCCTCTATGGCAAGTTTCAGCTGCTCTACATCAGATGCCACAAACAAACCCTGTGCATACACCCACACACAATTTAGTGCTTCAAACTAAATGATTAGAAACTTACATTGGTTACAGTGAATGTAGGGTTAGTTCATCCAAAATAATTTAATTTACAACCATTTACTTACTATGACATAAATGTCATAATTCTTGACTTTATTTAAAAAAATCCACAGGAAAAAAAAAAGCTAAAAAAGCTTTTGAGTTGATTTCAATGACACTACAGTATTTATTAGAATGACAGCAGCAATGCGGTGCTTAGCATTCAGCATTTTTAAATGTGCTGAAAGTTGGGGAAGTTCTCACAGCTGAGAGTTCTTGAAAAGTGCTGGCGTTTTCAACAGTCTAAAATTGCTTCGATGGACATGCCCCCTTAAGAATTTCAGGTAGCCAATAGCAGTTTTCTGATAAGAAGTACTTTAAAAGCATAATAATCTGATTCATAACAACACACTGCCTCTACAGCAAGAAGGTCACTGTTTTAAGTCCCAGCTAGGCCAGAGAGCTGGGTTCCTCCAGCTGCTCTGGTTGCAAAGACAAAGATATGTAGTATAATGTAAATTCGATAAATTATATTGGTTGTAGTGTGTGAATAGGAGAGTATGTGGGTGAGGGTTGTACTCTCAGTGATTGGTTATTGCAGGAAGGGCATCTGCTGTTAAGATATAAGCCAGAGCAATTGGTACACTCTACTGTGGCAAAGCAGGGAATAAACTGAAGGAACGTGAGTGAGCCTTTTAGGGCGCACTAACACTATACTATCCGAATCATGCCCAGGGACATTTCCTGGTTCGTTTGAGAAGTGTGAGTGCTCTGAATCGGGCTCAGGTGTGGTTCAGTTGGCCAGCCCTGGCCCGGTTGGAAGAGGTGTGCCAGACCGTGGTTCACTTGGGCTTTGGCCTGAGCCCGAAACTGAGGACAAGACGTGAGTTTTAAGGGACCGCTTCATATGGATTTGTTAATCATTCTTACTATTCAATGAATGCAAACTGTTGTAGTTTATTAAAGACACAAACCTCTCATTGCACGACTGCTGCACCTTCAGCAAACCTCCTAATACCTGCAGCACAAGGACTTTTATGATTATTTATTAGTGTCAAAAGTGACTGATCTGTTTGGCGAATTATTTAAGTGTATGTCACTGCATATCAAACGACTAAAATTATATAACTAAAGAAATCTCCACTGTGCAGAGCGACAGCTCTTCTCTTCTGTTAAATTGACCAGCGCATCATCGATGATGTAAGTGTGCTCCAGCTCGGATGCTATGTGAGTGCAGACCGTCGGGCAGAGGCGAGGGGGGACAAGCTTGCTTTGGCATGGCTCAAGGCAACTGTACATAGTGTGAGTATGCCCTTCGTGCTATTCTTCTAAGATTTTTAGAGGGGAGGCGTGTCTTTAACGATTCGTCATGTGGCGCAATGCAGAGACGTTTAATTACTAAAAAAAAACTTGAGCGTGGAGCAGAGTGAACGCCGTCTGCCTCTCTCACGCACTGATGCCAGAGTTCGGTGCTTCATAGACAGGACGGAGCAAAAAAACAAGCAGAGGTTATGTTAGAGGAAAGATACATGGCTAAGGCAGAGAAATCTGTGTGACCCAAGTCATCCAAGGTGTGGGAGCATTTCACACTAAAAAGTGTGTTAATGGCCAAATATGCAAAAGTGATGACGAAATCACTACTGAAACATAATTTTGTTCTGTTTTGAAGTGAGGAACGTAACCAGGTCCCTGGTGCTGGTGTTTACTTGTTATCCAGCTTGACAAGCATGAAGTGAAAAATTCAAACTGAGCTTTGGCACGCTGGCTGGAGAAATACGTATCATATTATCACAGTTATCCAGTGTTTTTAATCACCCAATGCTTTTTTTAAGTTTTCGACATGTAAATACACACAAGTACTAGTAAACAAAACATTTAGAGTTTGTAAAACAAGAAAGTCTATGGATGTCTAACAATCCATTCAAATATAATTTGCCAATGTGTATTATTCATATCACTTGCTTGCATGCATTTTGGGAGTAAGTGATGAATTTACGTGCTGAATCCTATGTTTTGCTTTTGTGAAGGGGACATGCGTGTGGCCGCAAGTAAACATGGCGATGCCCATCTCACGTTATAGATCATGATTAAGATCATTTATACGTCTCTTAAACAACAAAAAAACACTCATATGTTTTTGTAAATTGGATTATCAGGTAGTTGATGACACGATGAGCAAGCGTGTGAATGTTTTGTATTAAAACGGAGAAGCATGATAAAAGGGATACATCTGTCATACAGTGGCATTGTGACTGCGGTGTGTCACGTGACAAACATGACGCGTTGCCGCGGAAACATTGAGGGTGAATGTTCTAAAACAATGATGGCCAAACAAAACTCACTCCCGGGGCCAGATAGAATCTTTTTAACTCACAAGTGAAAGGGTTAATAACAGTAGTAAAGCAGCAGTGGTATAGTTACTTTGCATTGCAAGACTAAAGACACGTTTTTATTCACACACCTTTTTTGGATCATTAATTTTTCAATCTGATGTCATGTAAAGCTGCGCTGAAAGAAAGCTTTTCTTAGTAATTTAGTCTTTTTTCCAGTCTAAATATCTAAAAAAATCTTAAATCAAGACTAGACAAGAAAAATAGCATGAGAAAACTAAGTGATGTGTAAAACTTCTGTTTTAGATTATTTCTCATTAAGATTATTTTTCTTACCCCATTGACAAATAATTTAGCTTGTTTTAAATTCAAAAATCTTTGCAATCAAATCTCCTACCACAGCTATGCTGATGACACTCAGATCTACTTAGCCCTACTGCCTAATGACTACAGCCCCATTGACCCTCTCTGCCAAGGCATTGATGAAATTAACAATTGGATGTGCCAAAATTTCTTTTAAACTTCTGTTAAACAAAGAGAAAACTGAAGTCATTGCGTTTGGGAACAGAGATGAGGTTCTCAAGGTGAATGCATACCTTGATCCTAAAGATCAAACAACAAAAAATAAGGTCAAGAATCTCGGTATGACTCTGGAGTCAGATCTGAGTTTCAGAAGTCATATCAAGGCAGTTAGTAAATAAGCATACTATCATCTCAATAACATTGCAAGAATTAGATGCTTTGTTTCCAGTGAAGACTCAAAGAAACTTGTTCATAATCTCATCATCTTTTATCAACAGCAGTGTGGATAACTGTAACGGCCTTTAACGGATCTTTAGGATCATATAAACTCGAAATTCCAAAGGTTCAAAGCAGGGCGAATCGGCCTTCAGCAACTTTGCCCCTCGCTGCTGGAATCCGCTTCCAGAAATGATAAGATGTAATCCAACATTACACACATTCAAATCATGACTGAAAACACATCTGTTTAGCTGTGCCTTTACTGAATGAGCACTGTGCTACGTCCGACAGATCACACTATTATGTCTATCTTTTCTTTTCCATTCTTTTATAACCTGATTTTAATACATTTTAATCCGTTTTTATCTGCTCTTAATCATTTTTATTATTTGTTTTTATTTTCTTATACTTGTGTGTTTTATTCCAGTTTATGTAAAGCACTTTGAATTGCCACTGTGTATGAAATGTGCTATATAAATAAACTTGCCTTGTTTTAAGCAAACAATCACTTATTTTTGAGGTGTTTTTTTTTTCAGAAAACAAGACATCATTCCTTATGCTATTTCATTTGTCTAGTATGTATCTTGATTTAAGATTTTTTTTTTTGGATATTTGGATTGAAAACAGGACAAAACTACTAATTTAGTTTTTTTATTTTATTGTTATTATAATAACAGTTCAGGGATGTTTAAGGACAACATGTTTGTGCACTTTCTAAAAGATTTTGGCAGGGCTGCAACTAATAATTATTTTAATAGTTGATTAATCTGTCGATTATTTCTTCGATTAATCGATAAATCGGATAAAAAACAAAAGACAAGAAAAGCATTCATTTCCAACCCTTTATTCAAAAAAGCTCATCCCTGAGCTGTTATAATAATAATAATAATAAAAACCTAGTAGTTTTGTCCTGTTTTTAATCCAAACGACTAAAAAAAACTTTAATCAAGATACATACTAGACACATGTAATAGCATAAGAAATTATGTCTTCTGACATGACTTCTGTCTTTCTGAAACCCCCCACCCCCGCGCGCACACACACAGACAGACACACACACACACACACACACACACACACGGGCTAATAAAAAAGGGGTTGCCAATGGGGTAAGAAAAATAATCTTAAAGAGCCCATATTATGGGTTTTTGAAAATGCCCTTCCATGTAGTGTGTAACACAGCTTTAAGTGAAGTGAAATATCCAGCTAAGGCTTACATCTGTAAGTGTACAGTTTTTAAAACTATTGATTCATCTATAAAAGAGTCGACTCATAGTGCTTCAAACGAGTCGTCTTGATAACGAGTCATTAGGTGTTTCGTGATGACGCGGCTACGAAACAAGTAGTTGTGGGCGCAAACCCGGGAGATTTGAAACCTGCGGCCCCGCCCACTAACAGAAAAAAAGTCACACACACACACACACACACACACACACACACACACACACACACACAGAGACACACAGAGACACACACAGACACCGGTCGAATGAAGTCACGCTGTGCAGACGGATATTATTGACAGTTCACCCAAAGATGAAAGCTCAGCAATATAGCCCAGCCTTGAGCAGTTTGAGTGCTTCTGGAAACTACATGCTTAAAAAGAAGACTTCATCGGTTTGTTAAAAGGAAGGATCAGTAAAGACTGTCAAAACAAGGATTAGCGCATCATGGATCAGTTTCTTCCCCCTTTTCACAAGTGTAAGTACGTGCAATTAAAACTGTTTCCTCGTTTACTCTAGCTTGCAAATTATGTATTTAGTTGTGTTTTGTTACTTGTAACCGCGTGTACTGTATCAGGTTAACTCTTTATATTCTCATATCGTGTGTAAAGCCACGTTGAAATCCCGACGCGTGCCGCTTTGTTTACGGATCGTCAGCTTTTCCTACACACATGCTTTTCCTATTCGCGGATATAACTGAGGACGCGGGTGGTGAGGAAGGTGTCGCCGCCGCGCCGGCCCTGTGTGTGTGTGTGTGTGTGTGTGTGTGTGTGTGTGTGTGAAAAGAGCAAGTACACTGCAACGGGCTAGGAGATCTCCTCGCCAGTTCTTGGACTTTTTGCTCAATAAAATAGTTAGTCGTCAGTATTTTCTAGTCCATCGTCTGTATTTACATTCACCCACTGGCAGCCAAAATCCACTATGAAGTATGTATGCACTGTGACTACTTTTATATTGTTGATTAGCAGCTGGGCATTTCACTCTGTCTCGCGCTGAAGCCTGTCAGTGTCGTCGACCAATCGCAGCAGGCTGTCATCGGTCCAATCAGCGCAGATTAGCTTCGCGCTGAGGAGGGGTTTGAGAACAAATGAATCGCTGAACGATTCATATGGGAGTCGCTGGGATAATTAGGTAAAAATAAATGCAGATTATAAGACCATGAAAGTGTTTTTTGACCTTGCATGCATATTAGACTGTTGTTGGAGACCCTTACAACCAAAATATGACCCTATTTCATGTATAATATGGGCTCTTTAATGAAATATAATCTCAAGCAAAAGTTTTACGCATCACTTTTCTCATGCAATTTTTCTTTTCCAGTCTTGATTTAAGATTTTTTAGATATTTGGACTGGAAACGAGACAAAATGACTAAGTAAGAAATGCTTTTTTGCAGTGCAGCTATCCATAACAACAGATGGAAAAAAGATGCAATGCACATGCCTCATTCATAAAAGTAGAACACGCTGGATTCAGCACGTAAATTCATAAGTGACTCCCAAAATACATTTAAGTTAAGTGGCTGGTGAACTTTGAGAAGAATAGATTCAGCTTTATAATTAATTTCACCATGTGTATCTGATATGAATATTATATTTAAATGGATTGTTAGACTTCCTTGTGTGTTTTACAAACTCTAAATGTATTGTTTTACTAGTACTTGTGTGTATTTACATGTCTAAAACATAAAATAAGCATAAGGCGGTTAAAACAGCATAATTGTGATAACATGATAAGTCTTTCTCTGGCTCAGCGCCAGCCAGTGGGCCAAAGCTCAGTTTGAATTTTTCAGTTGCCACTGTAAGGGCAAACGAGCTAACGCTAACTTTGCATTCTTGTCAAGCAGGACAACGAGTAAAAACACTAGCACACCGGGAGACTTTACGGTCCTCACTTCAAATCTGAACAAAAGTAGGATTCTTTAGTGGTTTACCCTGCTGTTAAACTCCTTTTCCTCATCCCTGTCTTTGAGGCGCCGAACTGTTCACTCCACTCTGCGCTAAAGTGTTTTTTATAATAATAATCAAACGTCCCAGCATTGCACAACACAACGAATCGATTTTGAAATTCGTTGCCAACGCTTTTAGTGATTGATTTTTATCAATTTAAATGATTAGTTGTTGCAGCCCTAGATTTTAGTTCTGTTTTTAATAAAATATTGGAAATGAATGCTTTTCTATTTTTTTTTTCTGATTAATAAAAATATATATTTTTATTTTGACAGATTAATCGATCATTAGTATAATCGTTAGTTGCAGCTCTAACAGATTGTTCCGTTAAGATGACTCGAAAGGCAGACTTTGAGTTCACCAATGTTCACTCGCTCCGATGTTCTGCCAAAGTAAAAGGTGTTGGATGGTTTATATCAAAACCAGATCTGCTGTTGAGCTAGTTGTATAGTGAATCGATTCAACAAGTTAAATTGTTTTCTGACATCTACATATTAGGTATGTGGCTTAGATCTTGTCAAATGTTCTCCAGAAATGGTTTTATTAAAAACAGAGGATTTACCCCTAGAATCAGAAGGTTCATATCGACTATTGCTTGATATTTGTTATGCCCCCTGCTCTCTCTCTCTCGCTCACACAGCATGATGTACTCTTAAAATATTACATGCTATAACATCTGAGGTTGTAGTTAAATGTAAATTAGTCCCCTGAATGGATCTGGGTCCAATGTTTATGAGGTTTATGAGAAGTTCAAAAATAAGCACGTACATTTGTACGGATATTTTAGCATAATTCTTTGGCCTTTGTTATTTCTTAATTTTTACATAAAATGTAAATCAACTTAGGTAGGCTACTTGGGTACATACAGAAGCATAATTTGTTGGTGGTACGGGAGGAACATTTTTGCCAGTGAATATTGTCCTCACCACTTTAAAAAATAAATAGATAAATGTATAAAATACCTTGCAGAAAGGATGCAATAAAGGAAAAGCATGCTCTTTATCATTCTTCATAATCTGATTCATACATGCAACAAACCTATATCGCGCCGACAAGAACTAGCTCTAAAATGTAAAGTCTAAAGCGAGAGGAGTTATTCATATGTTATTAACATTAGTTATTCATACTAATGCTCATAAACACGAACTGCGTTTGTATCGTGTCTGCGATCTTTTCTCATTGAAAAACAGATAATTCATGTTTTTGCCGTCTCCCCAGGCAGGTTTTCATCCACAGTTTGCACTTTTGTTTCTTTTCACTACAATAAAGTATTGCTATAGCAGGCCCTGTGCCAGGATGTCATAAATGAGAGGGTCATTTTAATCCCGTAGGTGGGCAGACCTGGTGACTGATTTTGGTCCCTCTTGTTCCTTTCATTTAGGCTATTTATTCACTTATTTACTACTTTGCATTATGCTACTTCCTAAGTTACTGACTTAGGGCAGTAATATACTTTTTATAGAAATAATAATATGCACAATTTCACTATTACTGATTTTACCAATGAAGGTTATGCAACGATACTGTTTATTAACGCAGACAGATGACTTTAGAACCAAATGAGTGGTTTGAATTATTTTTTATTCTTCTTATTTCTTTCTGTTTTATTTCATATAACATAAATGTTTAAAGTTTTAGGTAAAGACATCAAACTATGCCCATGCCATTACGCTTCTTTACCCAATCAATATCAGTGTTTGGAAAAAGTTAAATGTTGCAATCTAATGTCATTTTAAAAAAAATTGTAGATAAATGTGTTACTTAGGCTGCATTTACACTGCAGATCTTGATGGTCAATTCCAATTTTGTGACTGTCTCTGATTTTTTGGATGACCTGCTTTCATCATCTTTTAAAAGTGACTCGTATTCGATCATCTGCATTTACACAGCACACCAGGCGCAACGACCAGAAAAAAAAAAAAAGAGTGGGCGCTGACTACCAGCTGATAATTAGAGTGCTCTTTTCTCTATTCCTGTATTTAATCTGTTCACAGCTTTTGACAAGCTGTTTTATTATAGTTTATGACAGAAAGGTCATTTGTCCATCTTCTTTTGATATATAGGCTTTTTTAAACCTTTAGTCATCTTAATGTAATGTCCATGGCATGTTTTATGCACGTGATGTATGCACTAGTTTTATATTAGTTTTTTATTGGTTACGTGGCGGTCATTGCGCTCTCTTGCTCTCGTTTACTCGTAAAGATAGAGTGGGAGAGTTTAGCTGACGCGGTTAACGCAGTGGGGTATGAACATTGCACTGTGAACGAATTAAAAAAGAAATGGTCTGATGTAAAGGTGCAGGTTAAGAGGAGAACAGTAGCAGTCAAAGTGTGGACCGAATAGGCGGGGGAACAGGGGATGCAGAAATAACACCATTTGAGAAGAGAGTTGCCTCAACTGTGGGCTACACTTTACTGTCTGTAGTAGTATCCGTGTCTGTGGGAGACACAGACGTATTTGAGGAACCCTTTATTAGGGTGGTATATAGCAGCACCCCATGCTGTTTGTGAGGATGAATGAATCATGGGTTGACCAAGGCCACCTTGCCACAATATTTGTTAAGCGCATTTGAGCATCACATATTATTTGCACATTTATTGAACGGAAATGTTTCTGATTCATGTATGCAACTTTGTCTTCAGATGGTGCCTTTATAGCAATGTGCGTGCAGTCGATCGCTCTGATTACATTAGGAAAACCGGCGATTGCTGCAAATTGCACTTTAATGTTTGGCTGGTAAACTGCATGGTATGGAAACCTTATATACCTGCTAGATATGCAGATGATCCCGTCCCATACAGCTGGCATTGCACGGCTCAAAGACAACTGGCTTAACCCCGAGCGGTCTGCCAGTTCCCTTTGGAAAGAACCAGTTGCCAGGAAACCAAGCGTTGTCAGCACCTGTAAGAGAACAGGTAATGCGTGGCTCCTTGCTGTCTTTCTTTCCAAATTTGGACTTAACTCAGCACAGAGCTCCAAGAGGATAGCTCTTGGAAGTATGAAACAGCTAATAAGCCAGTCATCATCGTGGGCCAGAAAATCACTGTGATCTCTAAAAAGGCATTTCCTTCGGATTTGACCATTAACAATGTACTCTAATAAGGCCAACACTGTCATTGCCATACACTAAGGGTTGTATATATTTGCAAATGCTTTTATATATTCAAAGTCACATAATTGATAAAAAAAAATGTTGTCAATTAACCCATTATTTCAATTATAAATTAATAGCAATGTTTTTCACCTGTGTGGGTGCGATACTTTGTAGTGTGCAATTTAACATATATGCCTCTAGGAGTTGGCAATCGAAATAAAACAAACACACACAAGAAATACATGTACGCCAGACAAGAAGTTGGTGCAGATCATGTTAATTTCATCATTAGTAAATCCAAACGTGAGTGTGAAATCTGGCGTACGCAAAGTTTTTGTGCGTACACAGCGTTGATACATGAGATCCCAGATCTCTGGACTATTGCTATAATTTCCCAATTTTCATAATTTAATAGCTTTTTCAAAATTTAAAATATCTAAAGTTGTGTCCTGAAGGTTGGAATGATGGGAGTGTTAGTAATTATTGACAGAAAGAATTTTCGGTCACAGATTATTTTAGCATGACTCACCAAACCCCCCACCATCACCGCAACACCGGCGGTTGTTGGTGATTTTCCACCACGGTAGTAAAAAATAGTCACCATCACAGCGCTAGGTACGACATTGATTCAATTGTTTGGAATGACATAAGGGTGAGTAATAATAACCTGATTTTGATTTTTGGATGAACTAACAATTTAAAATTATGTAAGGATGGCTAAATCTCTCCATAATATCAGACCACAAGAACAGTCTGTAGCAAGACCACAGGAATTGTCATGCCATAAAACAATAAACTTTCTAATCTAAGTAAATAGTTGTTTCCAGGAAACCCATCTTGAGCCCCCCTCTCTGCCCTCTACTTTACCTTCTCAACCACAGCAGGTCATTGACATATCACACAGAATGTTCTCAGTATGGTTTATCTAGTGGATCTATAATTGTTTTTCCTTTCATGTTTGGTATCCTTTTAAATGGCTCTGTGTGATTGCTAAACTGGTCTCAATTTCACAGCAATATTTCATCACTTCACTTGTATCTGTTTATCTGGGTTTAGGTTTTGATGAGATCTTTGTCAGATGCTCCACTTCAGAGAAAATGGTCTTCACATCAACTCATGACCAGACAATGGGCTTTGTGAAGTAATAATTTTTTTTCAGGTTTTTGTTCTGAGTTAAGTATTTAAGGGGAAGGTGCAAACATGTCACTGTGATCTTGTAGCAAACATACCCCTTTGCAGTGAGTGTGTCTATGAACTTCCGCATCAAGACTCATATGCTGTAAAATACTTCATCCATCTCTAACTGTTGGATTCAACTTTAAGTAATTGATGTTGTACATTTCCGAACTAGCTTTTTATTATTTGATTCTGTAATTGACATGATGCACTTTTATGGAACAAAATCAATGCCAAAAGTATTGAATTAAAAAGCTTGTTGAATAGCACAAACTGAAAAAAATAATACACCGTATTAACAAGTTCTTGCATTTTAATGACTTGAATTTCAGGGTTTGTATTTTTAGGTCCTGAAATTTAACATAGCTGTTTATTTAAGCTGTGAATAGTTCAACTAAAAATATTTCAAACATGTTTTCGTACTTATAAATTCAATAACTCATTTTCAATTTACAGGATTCACTTACAAAATATTCAATACCCTTTAAAAATACGATGTATAATATTCAAAAGGTAATTTTCAGTTCATTTTATTTCAGTTCAAATATTCGCTTCCATAAATTCAGTGGCTCAAATTCGACTGTTAAAATTCAACATTACATCCGGGAACTGCAGGAAAAGCAATAGATTGCAGATTGAAGATCGCCAGCTGCTTTTCCACCAGCAGGTGGAGATGGAATAATTTAAGATTTTTTACCCAGTAAATAGACGAGAAAAAAAGATAATAAAGGCACAAAAGTAGCATTTAATATTAACATCAGTGTCTTGGACATTATGAGTAATAAAATGAGTATGAGTAAAATAAGTAAATGATCTTTTGGTCATTTATATTTGCCCTTATGTAACAGAAGCCAGTTGGTGATCGCGTAAAAAACCTCACTCCTCGGACTCAGCGAGACGTTGTTCTGCAATATTTAGCCGGTTGTTGCTACATCGGATACGTTTGCAGCCGGAAGTTAATGACAATTATTTCTATTATTTATAAAATTTCCCATTTATTGTATTTAATTAACGTCTACCTCCATGATCTAGACTTTACTATCTTTAATCTCCTCACAGCATTTGTCTCCCATACTGGTATCGCCAGCTCGCGCCCTGCTCGGACCAGTGGTGTTACATGCACATTAGAGATGCGCGAATGGGCTTTTATTTCATCCGCAACCGCATCACAAAACTCATCATCCGTCCGCCATCCATCCGCACCAATATTTCTGACCAATTTTTAAAACCGCACCCGCCCGCCATCTGCTGATTGGGCTCTTTATTTGAATGGCTTATTCATTTTTATTATTAAATGAATGTTTCTTTATTGATTATTAGAGAATAGAGAATGACTTTAATGTAGACATATAGTTAATCCAAACGTGCAAGCCAAATCCAGCATTAATTGACGACGTTTTGAAGTGACGCTAAACGATACGAGGACGTGTCTTTGGTCCTCGAGTCTTTTCCTTGCGTCCTTCCCTCGCATCCCGGAGGGGTGGAGCTAAGACACGAGAAAAGAAAGCAAGGAAAGGAAACGAGGATGCACAAATAAGAAATGAGAAGCACCCTATAAAGCTCTCAGAATATCCAACACGAATATCAGCAGTGAACTCCGTCTCCGATCGGCGCACAGGGACAAAAATAAATAGTCTAAATTAAACGCACTGTACTGTACATTTTTTTTATAGTAGCCTAATAGAAAACGCATTTTCACACATCATTTCAACATGCTGCTATTTAGCCTACAACTAAATGCCTATTTCACTTTATTTTTTAGCAAATAGATAGAATAATAAGTCATTTACATTATAGCCTAATAATGTTCACATTTGTAGTTGTCCATAGCAACCCCAAAAACTTATCTGCTTGTCTTGCACATCTAATTAATGGGCACAGTTTTTTGACTATTTTTCTATTTATTTTTTATTTATTTTTTTGCTGTGGAAGTTATTGAGCTTGTAGAAATCGGAAACAACACCAATTCTGCGACACAGATGAACCTCTATAGATATCTCTATCAGACATTGCCTATTTTATATGCCAAAAGAAACAACAGGCAGTAAAAAAATATTAAAATAAATATCTTAATGTAGGCATAGGCTATAGTCGCATGCTTTGGCAAACATTTGGGGAATATATATATATATCATCCCTCTTTGAGCGAACATGAAGTCTGACCAGGCTAAATTGCCTGTATGACAAGTCTATGCCCCAATAACCCATGAGCTTACGATCATTCCCACAAACTTGAAGCATAATGAAATACTACGCTTGCGACAAAGCAATTCTGGCAAAATAACCTTAAGCCTCAGAACGTAAAAGCGAGGCCAAATAACTAATACACAACATGTCTAGAATAGAACAGGCTAAACCAATATGAACGTAAAATTATCAGCTGACCGAACTCAAAAGTTTATATTAAACATGGGCTATGTGTAGTCTAGATAACATAGGCTAATTGGTTTAATATGCCTGACCTTAGGTCTAGTTTGAATTTTCTTGGCACTATGCAGGAATAAAATAGCATCTACAGTGTCAGGATTCAGACGAGACCTCTATAACGCGCCCTGCTGCACTGAAGGAGCGCTCGCTCAAAGCACTTTTTGCTCATAGACTCGACTAGACATATTACTACCTGATGAAAATTTGACTATTTCAAAGTGTGCTCGATTTTTTGGATGTAGGTATGGTCAGATCGTATTTAACAATTTATACATATTTTTTTTATTTGATTGGTACAACCGCCCGCCACCCGCCCGAATTTAATTAAAATATTATTTTTCGTCACGTCATCCGCCCGATCCGCGGTTTATCCGCGGAGTCCGCGGCTGAAACCGCCAACCGCGCATCTATAATGCACATAAACCGTCTTTTGATGAATATGATGTTACATTCTCTATCTTTATTAACTTATTCTTCCATAGATGTAAAGTATAATATTGACTGGCTGCTAAAGAATATAAACGTAAGAGAAAGGAAATAATCATACAAAATTCAAAACCAGAGAGATTTTATGAGAATGTCACACAAAACAGTTTACTTGCAACTGTTGGACAGATAGTGTTAGATAAAGACAGTGTTCAGGTACGATTTAAGGTTGGGTATGGATGGGACGTGTAATTTAAAATAATTTAACATAGCGAGCAAATGCATTAAAGGAGCGTCTTCAGTTATTAATACAGAACCGTCTAATATATGGCATAAGCATTAAGGGGTTATTAGAAGTGTTTGTGCTGTTTAAACGCAGCTTTTTTTCAGGATTGGGGTAGGCTATAGTTTCATTATTTATATTATTATTGTTGTTGTTATTATTTTATTATTATTATTGTTATTATTCTTATTATTTTATAACATTTATTTAGGCTACTGCGCTTGAATAAGTCATCCGTGGTTCTAAATTAGTATTTCTTTTAACACTCTGCATGCCTTTCATTTTTCTAATTTTTGGGGTTCTGCCATGGTGCCTTTAGTTTGTCCATATTAATTGTTTTTATTGTTATGTAGTAGCCTAGGCTTACTGCACGCCTTTATTTTTATATTATGAACGAAAATATATATATGTATTTTTTTTTTTTTTACTTTATTATTTAAAATGATTGGCGACCTCTAAAATATAGACTAAGCCGAAGGAGAATGAATGAATTGATGAATGAATGAAATATTTGGCGTTTTTTTATACCTGAGCAGTGAGAGATGCTGGATGGCTGCCAATATTTGATGGAAACACCTCTGAAATTTCAGATGATATCTGGGCCTGTGCATAGTTATGAATGTGAAAAGTGAAAGTCGTGACATTTGGCCAAGCATGATAACACAAGAGTGTTTCCATTATTATATTAATCATACCTATTAACCACCCCCCCCCCCACACACACACACACACACACACACTTAGCGAGAATCACGCGACCGTCACCACCCCCACTTAGCCAATTTCCGCGACCGTCACATCCCTACCACGTAGCGTAAATGAGCACCTGCCCATTTAAGAGTCTGTGAATGGCACTGCAGAACAACGTCTGTCGCTGAATCCGAGGAGTGAGGTTTACGCGATCACCAACTGGCTTCTGTTACATAAGGGCAAATATAAATGACCAAAAGATCATTTACTTATTTTACTCATACTCATTTTATTAATTATAATGTCCAAGACACTGATATTAATATTAAATGCTACTTTTGTGCCTTTATTATCTTTTTTCTCGTCTATTTACTGGGTAAAAAATCTTAAATTATTCCATCTCCACCTGCTGGTGGAAAAGCAGCTGGCGATCTTCAATCTGCAATCTATTGCTTTTCCTGCAGTTCCCGGATGTAATGTTGAATTTTAACAGTCGAATTTGAGCCACTGAATTTATGGAAGCGAATATTTGAACTGAAATAAAATGAACTGAAAATTACCTTTTGAATATTATACATCGTATTTTTAAAGGGTATTGAATATTTTGTAAGTGAATCCTGTAAATTGAAAATGAATTATTGAATTTATAAGTACGAAAACATGTTTGAAATATTTTTAGTTGAACTATTCACAGCTTAAATAAACAGCTATGTTAAATTTCAGGACCTAAAAATACAAACCCTGAAATTCAAGTCATTAAAATGCAAGAACTTGTTAATACGGTGTATTATTTTTTTCAGTTTGTGCTATTCAACAAGCTTTTTAATTCAATACTTTTGGCATTGATTTTGTTCCATACACTTTAATCTGGAAAATAAAGTGTTGAGTTGATTCATTCTGAATTCTCCTGAAATCTTTTATATCTAGTAGAGTGTGCAGTCTGTGTGGAGTCTGCACTACCCCTATGATTTGACATGATTTTATAGATTTTAAAGGTGCATCAGACTGTATGTAGCAGTAGGCATGGCAGCATGAAGACCTTTTAGTTATTTAATCACTGATTTTAGAAACTTGTATGGAAGTGATTAAATTAACTACACTTTAAGCACAAGTGAGCAGGACTGTGAGCAACTGGACAAAATGGGTATTAGTTAAACATACAGTAAGTGTGACTGAGAGCCGTTGGTTTGGAAGGAGCAGATTCTAATTTCAGCAGAGCAGCGGCAGAAAATCGCCGAAACATATTTATACGACTTTTTCTTCAACAAAGTCACAGTGAGTATTGAATTCTGAATTTATTAAATCATGTTTAAGTTTAACCAAGTGCAAGTCACAGTAATTTCAACAAAAAAAGGAATAGCATTAAAAGGCACCTATGGTGAAAAATCTACTTTTCAAGCTGTTTGGACAGACGTGTGTAGGTATAGTGTATAGGTTGTGATGGTGATATAAACACACCCAGTCCTTTTTTTTTTCTTTCAATTTAACAACATAAAAACGGCGGACCAATTGCAGTCGTTTTGAGACCGACCACAACTTGACATAAGAGTGCGGTCACCCCGCCCACCAAATTGATTGACAGCTGTGTATTAACGTGTCTCGGTAGTCACGTGTATAATCATATCAACAAGACAGGACGTGCGCAAAGCAACCGGGAATAAAAGGTCTGTTCAGTTTGCTAGGATCATCAATCATCATCAAATGTGATCAAGAAGAGTGAGTTTAAAAAGTTTAAAATGTTTTAAATCAGTGCATGATTGTAATGAATTACAGTGATTTACTTCATCAGCATAGCCACGTGTCAGAACAATTATGAAAGACAACGCTTCAATCCTGGTTTGTGGACGTTAAATCAGGTTTATTTTGTACATTAACAAAACAGATATCCATACAGCAGTGGAGATTAACCTGTATCCTGTCCCATTTGCGTGCAAGGAGAGCAAAGCTAAATGCGCATGCTGTCTCTCTCTCTCTGTGTGTATGTGTGTGTGTGTGTGTGTGTGTGTGTGTGTGTGTGTGTGTGTGTGTCTGCACTGTGTATGTGTGTGTGTATCTGTGTGTGTGCACGTGAACTTTGTAACGACATTGTGTGTGACTTATCGTTGCAACCACAACAAATGCATCAAATACTAATTGGTAAAGTTCCTACTGTAGTATTTCTCCCAAACACTACGTGAGATCTGCTTCCTTTAAGTCTGTCAGTTGTCTGACGCAGCCGAGGGAGGAGATTAAGGCAGGCAGAAAGGCACGTAGAAACGGTGGGCGGTGAGGATTAGCCTAAAAGGCGCAGTACAACAAAACCGCCACCTGGTGCAAAAAGGTACAAAAGAGAAACTTATAAAAGGTATAATTGTCAAGCCAAACTAAATGAAACAGAAAAAAAATCCATCCGCCAATCGGAGGGAGAGGCGGAAAGGCATGGAGTAGTTCAGCTTTCACGTAAGACAAAAAGGAAACTGAAACTTAACCCAGAACAGAATCTCGGCCAAAACGAAACCTCCGCCAAGACTGAATCTCCACCGAAATTGAGCAAAAGAGAAAGCACAACAGTTCAAAAACCATCATCAAGGCCCGGAGTGGCAGCCGGTGAGAACTTTACTTCGTTCATTACATGAAAATCGCGGTTGGCATGTCATTATTTGAGGGCAAATAAACTGTGAAGCAGCATCTAAGTTCAAGTTCAGCACAGAAAAAAAACGTGCTCCTACAGTTCTTAGCTGCTCGCAGCTTAATTATTTGAAGTTACAATGAGTTTATTTGCAAACTAGAAGATGTTATGAAGCACAAATGTATAGTTTTGGATATTTTAGTCATCATTTTGGTGCTATCTGATTGACGAAGATGTTAATTTTTCTTCCATGATTTATAGGCGTGCATGAGCAGATCACGTGCACATAAGCTGATCGCTGCAGTAGCATAATTAATCTTATTTCATTTAAATGTCTTAAAACTAAATATTTAAATTCAGTATATTAACTGTATTGTTGATTTGTGTTTTAATAAGTGTTAAATCATTATAATATTTGTAAATGCTGTGTGAAAATTCAGACAAAATTCACAAATGTTTGTATATATAAGTTTATTTGCAATTTAATTACATATCTTGTATTTTTGTTTATTTTGAAGATTTTTCACCTTCCCACCTTCCTACCTTCCTACCTTTCTTCTGCATTTATGATGCATTAAATAGATGAGTGGAATCCAGTTAAATCTCCTTTGATGATGTGTCTTCCTTTCAAGCGGGAAAACTTGTGCATAAGAGAAATAGCTTGACAGTGAAAAACCGGGAAACCAGAAAAACTGGAAACCTGTGTGACTCAAAAAAGGCAAGTGAGAAGAGAATAAATTCAGTTTGAAGAATAACTGTGAAGAATGGCTACGCAGGCGGTAGGCAAGTCACTCGAACAACTAAAAGCAAGAAGGACAGTGGAAAAAAGGGCATTTACACGTCTAGCCAACACCATATTCAAAACTTGTAAAACATGACAGAAATGGATCTTCAAGACAGTTTAAATAGACTCACAAAACAAGCAGAGAAAGTCATGGAAGTAAATGATGATCTTGAAGCAGGCATGATTGCTGAATTAGAGGCAAATCTGGACCAGAACAGACCAGTCAGCTGAATTAACAGAACAGCAAAAAGACTACCTCGAGAAAACTGCAAGCGACTATGAGTCAAAACTGGATGAAGTGAAAGTTCTTCTTCATGAAACGTTATGGACCAGATATGGAGATGTTGAACTGTCCAAAGCACTGCAGGTTGCTGAATCTGAGAGTGATAGAGTCGAAGCAGTAGATCCAACAGGAAATTATGAAGCTTACGATTTCATGCTTAGTCACCTTCAAAATCAGATAAAAAAATGCAAAAGATATGTACAGCAAATGGCAACGGTGCATCCCATCAGGTGATGAGAGAGATTTCAGCCAGAGACAAAGAGGACTCGAAGCAAACATTACCAGGTTAGTGGCAAGGAAAGCTGATTTCATGCAAGCAAGACAAGCAGAGGAGGCTAGGATTATAGCACATGCCCCAGTGATTTCTACTTACCCCATTGCAACAATTAAGTTAAAACCTGAAACACTACCAAAGTTCTCTGGTAGCAAGAGAGATTTTCACAGATGGAAGAAGGATTGGGAGGCACTCCAAAAGCAGGGTGAGCCCACTGGCTCTAAGGAGGTCAACAAGGTTCAGTTGCTAGACAGTCTTGAAGAAAAGATTGTAAGAGAGCTCCGCCTCACCACTTATAATATTGCTGATGACATTTTTCCTGTCTTGGAAAATCGCTATGGCAACAAGACAGCAATTGCTATTGAGATAGTGGAAGACTTGCAAAAAATTCCTCCTATTAGAAGTCACCAACCACAGAAAATAGTTGAACTAATTCAAGAAGTAGAAAAGGCACTTGGGGATTTGAGTGATCTTGGAAATACTGGCGCCATAAACAACCCACTAGTAACAAAGTCGATAGAAGGAAAACTTCCTGAAAGTTTAAAAAAGGAATGGCTTATTCACATATCTGCCCAACAGAGTGCAGTCACACCAGATAATCGGTTTGACTTCCTTTTGAATTTCCTCAAAAAGCAAGAGAACATCTATGAGCAATTGGAACAATTAAGACTTGAAGAACCTAACAGAAAGGATGTGCGAAATGAATCAAAATGGGCAAGAACGAAATCCACAAAATAAAACACTAACCAGACTGGTTGTGTAGTCTGTGGTGATGCTAGGCATAAATGGAAACTATTTCTGTAGGCAGTTCCGGGCATCAAAATTATCAGAAAAAAAGGCTGCAGTAAGTGCACTTGGAGCTTGTGCAAGAGCCAAGACTGTGAAGACGAGGGTGTCCCTGAGCATCACTATTATTTATGCCCTAAAAAAGCCAGAAAAAGAGCAAATTTTCTTCAAAAACAGAGAAAGGTGTAAAAGACTACACTAGAGATCAGGAGGATTTTCTCAGCAGTCTTCCACCAATATTAGCACAGCAGTGTAGAAGTGTGTTCTCAAACACTACAGCAAGAGTGTTCAATGTGACAAAGGTAAAGCCAGGTTTACTAGCATAAAAGTGGACTGTTATAATTACCTGTAATCATGATGCTTCTAAATGTGACAGCCAATGCTGGTCAAAAAATTGGGACATTAATTGATTTGGCATCAGACACTAATTACATAACACACAGCGCTGCTGATCGTTTGAACCTAAAAGGGGAAAAGATAACTCTTGTTATCCATGGAGTTGGAGGCATGAAAGTTTGGATGAAGACTAAACGTTATCTTCTGAAAATAAGGGTGAGAACCTCCCAGGGAACCTTCAGGTCTCACCAATTGGCTTGCTATGGGTTGGAAAGCATCGCTGAAATTAACAATACAGTGCAACCAGACCAATTGAAAAAATTGTTTCCAGACATACCTCTTGCCGATCTTGTAAGGCCAAAAGTAGTAGACCTGCTTATAAGCCATCGGGAAGGACAGTTAGCTCCACAGAGGATCAGAATTGTTGGAGACCTAGTACTGTGGGATGATCCACTTGGAAAGACGATTGGAGGAACTCATCCTGAGCTTTTCGAAGAAGTGACTGTATCTGCCTACTGGTCCAAGACTCATTTTGCACGATCAATGAGATTGGCTGCTGTTAAATATGAGGAAGTAACTGAGCGCCATCCACCAAACAAATCACTAGCCAGACTCCATGAATCAAGCGTCTCAACCAGTACTCGAGACTTTCTTGAATGGTGGAAATTGGATTCCATTGGTGCAGCATGTGAGCCAAAGTGTGGGGGTTGTCGCTGCGGGAATTGTCAACCTGGTGGAAAAGAAATGTATCTTGCTGAGGAGAGGGAACTAGAATTAGTAAAGGAAGGTCTCACTTATGTCAAGGAGGACAAACACAGCAATGAGCCACATTGGCATGTTAAATATCCTTGGATACAGGACCCAACTTCCTTACTAGACAACAGGCGTGCAGTTGAGGCTACATTTCTGCGGACAGAGAAGCAGTTGGCCAAAGATCCTCAGTGGAAAGCAGCTTATAGTGCCCAAGTGAAAGACATGCTTGACAGAGGGGCTGCAGTTAAGCTACCTGAAAATTCAATTGCTAATTGGGCTGGACCTGTATGGTACTTGAGTCATCTCATCGCTCCCAACCCTCACTCAGTCACAACCCCAGTGAGACTCGTTTGGAATAGCAGCCAAAGATTCAGCAGCCTCAGCATGAATGACCTGTTAATTAAAGGACCAGACATTCTAAATCAGATACGTGCTGTCCTGCTGAGATTTAGAAGTGGAGTGTATGCCGCATTGGGGGATATTAAAAAAAATTACAATTCCGTTTGGTTGGAGGACCAAGAAGTACATTTGCACAGATTCCTTCGGCGAGACTCTGAGAATGAGGAGCTGGGTGAATACGCAATCACAAGAGTCAATATTGGAGACAAACCAGCAGGGTGCATTGCGCAACTGGCAATGCGTGAAACCGCTAATTTGCCATCCTTTGCTCATCTTGAGGAGGAACGACGGGTAATCCAACATGACAGCTACGTTGATGATATTCTCACATCTCACAATGACCTTGGCCAGCTACAGTCCATTGTGGCAAACACAGAGTTGATCTTGAAAGCTGGAGGATTTCATGTGGCTTAGTGACTCCAGCCAAACAGAAGGGAGCAATTCTGGTTCGCAGAGCTTTTCAAGAAGCAAAGAATACAAGACTTCAAGTTAACGAAACTTGGGATGCTGCTCTCGCAGATGACCTTAGAGAAGATGCAATCAATCTCTTTGAGGAATACGTCCAACTAGGCCAAGTTAAATTCACAAGAGCCATAACACCTCCAGGTTTCGAAGGTCAGCCCTGGGCGGTAACCTTTTGGAGTCCAAAGCTAAGCTGACTCCTTTAGACCAAAAAGGAGATGCTATCAAGGCAGAGGTGTGTGGAGCAGTGTTCGCTGCACGTTTGCGAAAGTACTTTGAGAAATGGTACCATTTAGTCGATAGCCAAACAGTACTTGGTGCTATACAACATGAAAGCTATGGCTACAAAACATTCTTAGCCAATCGGATTGGGGAGATCCAAGGAATCACAAAAGCGCAAGAGTGGTGGTGGATTCCAGGCCCACAAAACATTGCAGATGTGATAACTAGAGGAGCTAGCCCTCAAAATCTCGATGAAAGTTCAGAGTGGCAAAATGGGCCAAGTTTCCTAAGCTTGCCAGTAGATGAATGGCCAATCAAGTCAGCTAAAGACTTAGCTATCACTGCCCGAAAAAGCATTAACGGACTTCAAACGAAAGCGTTTGCAGCTGTATTGACAAGGTCAAAAACAAAGCAAAAGGAGCCGACTATAGAGTCAAAACTAATTGAGAGCCCCAAACTAGTTCAAGCTGAACAAAAAAGACCACCAGCAGGCTTAGCTGTCCTGAACTTGTGTGACATTAAGCGTTTCAGTGATCTATCCTGACTGGTTAAAACAATAGCATGGGTATGGAGAGCTGCTAAGAAGTTCCTCGGCAGAAAACGGACTTTAAATAAACCAAAATGGGAGGCAGTCTTATCAGAAGGAACCATTTCAGTAAGAGAAAGAGAAGATGCTCTACGAGACATTTTTCTTGCTGAGCAAGAGGGGGTAACCTTTTCAAATACCACTAAGGAGAGGTTAGTAGTCTATAAAGATTCAGTCTCTGGGTTGCTGGTCTGTGGTGGCAGGGTGCAGGTCTTTCAAGATGATCAGCTGAGTGTTCCAATTCTTCCTTCCAATTCCTGGATTTCCACATTACTAGCTCGAGAATCTCACAAGGAGAGCCACGGAGGCTTGGCTGAGACTCTGCTTAGAATGCGAAGGAGAGTCTGGGTAATAAAAGGCAGAAGAATAGCACAAAAAATTGTGGACAGCTGTGTACAATGTAAAAAGAACAAAGCAAAAAAGTGTTAGCAAGTGATGGGTGATCTTCCTTGAGTGGAAAGAACTCAACCAGCTGCACCTTTCAAGTTCACGGCAGTAGACCTTTTCGGACCTTATTATGTGAAAGATGATGTCAAGAAGAGAGTACTGCTGAAGGTCTGGGGTGTTGTCTTTTGTTGTATGTCGAGCAGGGCAATCCACACGGAACTGGTTAACTCTCAATCAACCGAAGGTTTCTTAATGGCCTTTCAAAGATTTGCTGCAATTAGAGGCTATCCCAGAAATATCTTTTCAGATCCTGGTACCAATTTCATTGGAGCAAGACCTGTTTTGCAGGATCTGTACCAATTCTTGGAGGGAATTGACAAATCTAACCTGGAGGAAACAGCAGTAAAAAAATGGAACTGGGTGGATCTGGAAGATTCACCCAGCTGATTTCCCACATAGAAATGGAGCTGCTGAAGCTGCAGTGCGCATTATAAAGAGGGCACTCCAAAACTGCGGAGGGGAGTCCACCCTCACCTATAGTGAAATGCAAACAGCCCTTCAAATAGCAGCTAATCTTGCTAATGAGCGACCAATCGATGCCAGGGCACAAACTCAGGAGGGCTGCATTCAATAAATGTGTGACGCCAAATGCGCTATTGCTCGGACGAGCGTCTCAAAGTGGTGAAATTAAAACTTTCGACTTTTCCAGCTATCCCTTCAAAAGACTCCAAGCAATGCAGGCATTGGTAAACAAGTTTTGGGAACGTTGGAGCCAGCTTGCAGGTCCTAATTTATTTATAAGGAGCAAGTGGAACACCACACACAGAAATGTCGCAATTGGGGATATTGTCTAGATCGCAGATCAGAACGCACTCAGAGGAAAAATTCAAGCTTGGCAGAGTAATCAGTGTCAATCCAGACAGTAAAGGTGTCGTAAGAGATGTAAATATACGAACATTCCCAAGTTACCCTGTTTCGATCACAAAGCTATCAAAAGCAAGGGCAAATTCTTCGGAGTCCAAAATTGGTCGAGAGAAGATCCCGAGTACTGTTCTTCACAGAGATGTCAGACGGCTGGTTGTTCTTCTTCCTGCTGAGGAGCAAAAGAGTGAATAACTCAGAGAACATCCTTTTGGAAGCTAAAATTAATCAAACCAAACAGTTTGCCTTTAAAGAGATGCGATTTCCTCTTTATCCCAAGAAAATCGAGTGGGAGGTGTCAAGCCAAACTAAAAGAAAAAGAAAAAAAAATCCATCCACCAATTGGAGGGAGAGGCGGAAAGGCATGGAGTAGTTCGGCTTTCACGTAAGACAAAAAGGAAACTGAAACCTAACCCAGAACAGAATCTCCGCCAAAACGAAACCTCCGCCAAAGCTGAATCTCCACCGAAATTGAGCAAAAGAGAAAGCGCAACAGTTGAAAAACCATCATCAAGTCCCGGAGTGGCAGCCGGTGAGAACTTTACTTTGTTCATTATATGAAAATTGCGGTTGGCATGTCAGTATTTGAGGGCAAATAAACTGTGAAGCAGCATCTAAGTTCAAGTTCAGCACAGAGAAAAACGTGCTCCTACAGTTCTTATCTGCTCGCAGCTTAATTATTTGAAGTTACAAATAGTTTATTTGGAAACTAGAAGATGTTATGAAGCACAAATGTATAGTTTTGAATATTTTAATCATCATTTTGGTGCTATCTGATTGACGAAGATGTTAATTTTTCTTCCGTGATTTATAGGCGTCCATGAGCAGATCACGTGCACATAAGCTGATCGCTGCAGTAGCATAATTAATCTTATTTCATTTAAATGTCTTAAAACTAAATATTTAAGTTCAGTATATTTAACTGTATTGTTGATTTGTGTTTTAATAAGTGTTAAATCATTATAATATTTGTAAATGCTGTGTGAAAATTCAGACAAAATTCACAAATGTTTGTATATATAAGTTTATTTGCAATTTAATTACATATCTTGTATTTTTGTTTATTTTGAAGGTTTTTCACCTTCCCACCTTCCTACCTTCCTATCTTTCTTCTGCATTTATGATGCAATAAATAGATGAGTGGAATCCAGTTAAATCTCCTTTGATGATGTGTCTTCCTTTCAAGCGGGAAAACTTGTGCATAAGAGAAATAGCTTGACAATAATAAAAAATCTGATGGGTGTTTTGAGCTGAAACTTTACAGACACATTCTAGAGACACAAAAGACTGATATTAAATCTGAAAAAAAAGGGTAACCTAAGTGCCCTTTAAGTTAGCCTAATTTAATTTTATTAAATTAGCCTCCGACAATGTTGGACATTAACGTTACTCTGTGGCAGTAAAACTGAATTCACGACTTTAATATTGATGTCTAACCTATGGTTTTTGACCATACTGATCTCTCTGTAAACTTTATATATTGTTTATATACGTGCTCTAACATGTTTCTTTATTTTCTTTCAGTGTAACAGTAAGATGAAGCTACCATTGCTGGGGAAGGCACAAATAAACCACGGTGACTTTCCCAGTAAGTACTCAATTGCGTATACATTTATTCCACATCTGTTTCAAATTCTGCTAAAATGTAACGTGTGTGTGTAGTTGCTTTATTGAGGGCTGCCATGTGCTGCGACTTCGTGATCTCCCGCCACCCACCTGCTTTGCTATTTCTCCCAGAAGTCTCCTGTAATTTTACCCCGACCCTGGTCCTCAGCTTTTTGGTATAGTCTGTAGCACCCCCGGGTCCCCAACTTTGGTATAGCATCCAACTGCAGCAGCCATCCGAAACCCAGTCCACAGTACAGTTACTAACACCACAGTACAGTTACTAACCCCATTCTCAACTGTGTTATTCAGACAAACACACACCGCCACCCAAGTCTCCCGCAATTTCAGAGAAATTAAAATCATGTAAAAGACAACTCTGCCTTGAGCTCCAAAAAATAAAATAAATAATAATAATAATAATAATAATAATAATATACAAATAATAATATAAAATAATATAATTAATATATTACAAAAATATAATAACATAATATATTAAGAAGAAAGCTGAAAACATTTACTTCCATAGTAGGAAAAACAAATACTATGTCAACAGTTACAGGTTTTCAGCTTTCTTCCGAATATATTATATTTTGTTCAACAGAAGAAAGACAAACAGGTTTGGAACAAGTGAGGAGAGAGTAAATTATGACAGAATTGTCAGTTTTGTTCTGAAAAAAATTTTTTTTGTCTTTTGGCTTCATTTACTCACCATCTCTGATATTCTGAAGAATTGCTGGAAACAAGCAGGCGCCTGAGCACAATGATTTACATTTTACACGTGAATATGCAATTTACCAAATAGCATTCTCACAATATGGAAAGTTAATATACTGTTACTATGCTAATAATTATGTGGACATCCACATTCTGCAATTCTAAAATTACGTTTTGTTACCCAACAATAGCAGTATTTTGCTAAATTATATTAATGGCATGGATACATTTTTTTATATGATATACAGTTGAAGTCAGAATTATTAGCTCCCCTTTGAATATTATTTTCTTTTTTAAATATTTGCACAATGATGTTTACCAGAGTATGTCTGATAATATTTTTTCTACTGGAGAAAGTCTTGTTTGTTTTATTTCAGCTAGAATAAAAGATAAATTTAAGATCAAACATTAAAAAAACATTTAAGATCAAAATTATTAGTCCCTTTAAGCTATATTTGTTTCTATTGTCTACAGAACAAACCATTGTTATACAATAACTTGCCTAATTACCCTAATGTGCCTAGTTAACCTAATTAGGGCTTCAACAACGAATCGATTAAAACGATTACTAAAAGCATTGGCAACGAATTTCAGAATCGATTCGTTGTGTCGCGCGACACAGGGACGTTTGATTATTAAAATACACTTTAGTTCAGCGTGGAGCGTAGTGAACACGGTCTCTCTCACGCACTGATACAGAGTTCAGCGCCTCATAGACAGGAAAAAGAGAGTTCAACAGCAGGGTCCTACTTTTGTTCCGTTTTGAAGTGAGGATCGTAAAGTCCCTGATGCTGATGTTTTACTTGTTATCCAGCTTGACAAG
The DNA here is from genome assembly GCF_903798145.1 of Danio aesculapii. NCBI lineage: Eukaryota > Metazoa > Chordata > Actinopteri > Cypriniformes > Danionidae > Danio > Danio aesculapii. Next base: position 9,969,822 of record NC_079452.1, on the reverse strand, counting down.
GATGACAAATTACTGTTAACTTGTTTACCTTTAGAGCGGCAACTGAGAAAATAAAACTGAGCTTTGGCGCGATGTCTGGCGCTCAGCCAGAGAGAGCTCACGCTGAGCAGAGCTCTCAGTAAGGGACCAGAGCTCTCAGGAAAAAGTGCTTCATTTTTTTTTTTTTTTTTTTTTTTTTCGAAAAAACAAACCAACTTAACCCCGCTGAGAAAGACGTGTCATATTATCACAATTATGCAGCGTTTTAACCACCTAAAGCATAATTTATGTTTAAATACACACACGTACTAGTAAAACAATACATTGAGAGTTTGTAAAACACACAAGGAAATCTAACCATCCATTCAAATATAATAATAATTATTATATAATATATAATAATTCTGATTCGACTGTATGTAGACATAGAATTGACATTGCTAATATATATTTTTAACATACAGGGCCACTGAAAACCCACACAACTACAAGGAAGATGGGAATTTCTGAACCAGTAAGTAGCAGCAGCAGCATAATGAACTTTTAAAACCCTGTCGACTGTACCAAATGTCTGCTGTCCCAGAAGAGGAGGTGGTGGTCAATTTAGGCAAGGCAAGTTTATTTATATAGCACATTTCATACACAGTGGCAATTCAAAGTGCTTTACACAAACAGGAATAAAAGAAACAAAAACAAGAGAAATAAGAGAAATAAAAACAAATAATAAAAATGGTAAAAAAAAAAATAATAAATAAATAAGCATAAAATCAGATAAAATGTGTTATAAAAGAATGAAAAAGAAGAGAAAAAAACATAATAGTGCGATCTGTCAGACGTAGCACAGTGCTCATTCAGTAAAGGCACAGCTAAACAGATGTGTTTTCAGTCTTGATTTGAATGTGCCTAATGTTGGAGCACATTTGATCATTTCTGGAAACTGATTCCAGCAGCGAGGGGCGTAGTAGCTAAAAGCCGATTCCCCCTGCTTTGACTGAACTCTTGGAATTTCTAGTTTATATGATCCTTAAGATCTGAGTGATCTGTTAGGTTTGTATTCAGTGAGCATATCTGTAATGTATTGAGGTCCTATGCCATTTAGTGATTTATAGACCAGTAATAATACTTTAAAATCTATTCTGAATGTAACTGGGAGCCAGTGTAAAGACCTGAGGACGGGTGTGATGTGCTCTGATTTCCTGGTTCTGGTCAGAATTCTGGCCGCAGCGTTCTGAATGAGCTGTAACTGTCTGACTGTCTTTTTGGGAAGGCCAGTGAGGAGGCCATTACAGTAATCCACGCTGCTGCAGATAAAAGCATGAACAAGTTTCTCTAAGTCTTCACTGGAAACAAAGCATCTAATTCTTGCAATGTTTTTTGAGACGATAGTATGCTGATTTACTGACTACTTTGACATGACTATTGAAACTCAGATCTGACTCCAGAGTCACACCAAGATTCTTGAACTTTTTTTTTGTTGTTTGACCCTTAGAGCCAAGGTATGCATTCACCTTGAGAACCTCATCTCTGTTCCCAAACGCAATCACTTCAGTTTTCTCTTTGTTTAACTGAAGAAAGTTTTGGCACATCCAATTGTTAATTTCATCAATGCATTGGCAGAGGGTGTCAATGGGGCTGTAGTCATTAGGCAGTAAGGCTAGGTAGATCTGAGTGTCATCCGCATAGCTGTGGTAGGAGATTTTTTTCTTATTTGGCTAAGAGGGAGCATATAAAGGTTGAACAGGAGAGGTGCCAGAATTGAGCCTTGTGGGACTCCACATGTCATGGGTGTCCACCTTGACCTATGATCACCTATACTGACATGGTAACCTCTCCCTTCAAGGTAAGATCTGAACCATTTGAGGACCGTCCCAGACAGCCCAACCCAGTTTTCCAGCCTATCCAGAAGTATGCTGTGATCGACAGTGTCAAATGCAGCACCAAGATCGAGCAGTACCAGCACTGTTAGTTTGCCTGAATCTGTATTTAGGCGTATATCATTGATTATCTTTATAAGAGCACTCTCTGTACTATGATGTGGTCTGAAACTGAAGATTTTTATTTACTAAACCTATATGAAGACACATTTAATTGGGTGAGTGGAGGGCCCTACGTATCTGCCATTATATATCTTTGAAAACAGGTGATAGGTTAGGGCAAAGGGGTCATAAAAGAGCATGAGAGAGGACTTGGGGGTGCATTGAGAACCATCTGTGTCAGAAAGGCATGAAATGTATACAACATATGTTGAAACTTTCATGTATATTTGAAAAGACACACACTGTATGGGGGAGAAGTGTCCAGTTTAGATGTTTGAAACATATATACTAGTCATGATTACCAAATGTGAACTATATGTGGAAAAACGGTGATGATTATATTAGATCTGTACATTTTAAGGGCCAACAAGAAGAGGGGTCTTTAAATAGGGGTCGTAAAGGATGAGGAGCTGGGAGAGGCTTGTTGAACCAGTAAACAGCTGTGAAAACACAAAGGTGGGAGGAAGCAAGGATAAAGGGGATAGCAAATTTGAGGGACATTGGATTTTTCCAGGGGAGAGACTGAGATGGGTCTGCTCCAGGCTGTCTCTGCTTATTTAGGAAATATTCCAATGAAGTATATTCTTCTGATATTCATAACCCCAGTCTGAGCTTGATTCAGTAAGAGGAAAGCCAGAAACCACAACAAAACCAGATTGAAAATTGTCTAAACACCCCTTGAAGTTTAAGAATTTAAGAAAGTTTATCAATCCATGTTTTGTGCTTTTGAATTATCGTATCTACTCAACCTGGAATACAATGACTTTCTAAACATGTCCACATGGTAAATATTGTTAGATGCAGCTTCACATACTTGAAGTTCCTCTTTTAAGTTTTTTTTTTTTCTTGAGACTTTTGTAAGTTTTTTTTTTTTTTTCTGTTCTGGAATCACCTGCTAACATGGTTACGTAATCCACTGTTTATATTTGATGGTGTTTTTGAAAGTAAGTTTTTAGTAAGTAAATTTTCATTCATTAATTTTCTTTCAGCTTAGTCCCTTTATTAATCCGGGGTCACCACAGTGGAATGAACCGCCAACTTATCCAGCACATTTTACGCAGCGGAAACACCTCCAGCTGCAACCCAACTCTGGGAAACATCCATACACACTCATACACTACGGACAATTTAGCCTACCCAATTTACCTGTACCGCATGTCTTTGGACTGTGGGGGAAACCGAAGCACCTAGAAAAAACCCACCTGAACGCGGGGAGAACATGCAAACTCCACACAGAAACTCCAACTGACCCAGCCGAGGCTTGAACCAATGACCTTCTTGCTTGCCATGTAAGTAAATATATTACATGAATTTAATGAACTGGTTTAACCATTAAAAATGGGATTTCATGAGTTTATATTACCTTTTGAGGAATTGTAATATTCAAGTGACTGCACTTATCAACCTCACAAAGTAACCTCACAAAAATATTTACATTTTTAATGTTTTTGACATTTTTGCACATATCTGTGAATGTATTAAAAACACTTTAGCTTTGTGTGTATTATGAGCGTTAAATTGCATGACTTTATAAGGTATACTTTATATAAATGTTCAATGTATTTGTTAATGTACTTTCACAATAGTGTCTGTTTAATAAAAATAAATGTGGCAGTGTGTAGTGTATCGTTATTTTGTATTTTTTATTATTCATTTTCTTTTTGGACAATGGGGAATAAATTCAGTAAAGTTGCTTTAGCAATGTAAATTTCCCAATAAAGTTTTTTTTTTTTATTAGGGGAAACCAAAATTTGCATGTTACAACAACTTAAATATTCAATTAGGCCAATTCCATGATCGGGCAGACTTGGTGGCTTTTCAATGGGCCCAAGGCATTATTAACAGGCTGTTGCTACAATTGTAAAAAAAAATCATTTTTCTAATTTAATTTTGGCCAATTGAAAAATTTAGATGTGATTTTAATGTACATATATATTTTCCTAATATATTTATTCTATTATTATTAATTATTTAAAAAAAAATTATTAAATTAAATGTGTGGTACAACAACTACAGAGTGACTGAGAGTCCTTACCACAGGTCGAGAAAAGTGATCTTCAGCCAAGCCCAGATCCATTGGGCGATCTGAATTCTGAGATTTGGTTTCACAAGAAAACATCTCTGTCTTCACCCCTGTGGACACAGAATATTTTTTCAGATAGCATACTCAGATATTTTCTTCAGAAAGAGATCCCGTTATATCTCAGCCAGCTATACCGTGTCTGTGTGACATGGCATGATCTTCAAGATCATAATCTTTAACATCTGGAAAGTACTAACTGTGCTTGATTTGTTTAATGGTAACATTATAATAACTGCACATCAATCATTAAACATTAGCGAATAGTTTTTCATTATTTTAAGCTCTTTTGTTTGTTAAATCTTCATTAAAGTTGCTGTATGCACAATGTATTTACATCTTAGAAATAGGGTTGGTTACCGAAACCTGGTGCCATATATTATATATATATATATATATATATATATATATATATATATATATATATATATATATATAGCACCGGTACTTTTGTAACCTGTAAAATTCAGTGCCTAATTTTGGTGCTGCGACAAGGACGCAACAAGCATCAATGGGTTTAAAGGCACACATAGGTCCCGTTGTCACACCATCTCTAAACATTTCATTCTAATCAACTTTGAGGAATACGGACAGGCGATGTCAGGTGTTTGTTCTTGTTGCTTAGGCATTTTCGATGAGCAAAAGCGACTCTTCAGATCAACGCGCATGATCGCGTTCATCAAATTTGCTTAAATGAAGCGTTCTACAAGCAAGGATTCTGACACAGCAACATGCGCACTTGCTCTCTCTGTCACGCCCCATTCACACGAGGCATCAGCTTTAACGCTTCCCATTCACTTTGAATGGGTGATGTCAGGCGTTGCGAACTGCATTGTGGATCCGTTGGCGCCGCTTCAGAGGCGTTGCTTGCTGCAGAAGTTGGGACGTGCTCAACTTTTCAAGCGCTGACGGACACGTCAGCCAATCAGATCGCTGTGTGCAAATACACCAGATCAGGCAGTGGCCTATTGCTAACTAATTTCATTGGCTGACGCTGCTATGACAATTACGTCAGCCCCAACTTCAGACACACCCTCTGTCAAGCGATTGAATTTACACAGTCGGCATGTACCAAAGAACAGATGTAACATATTGATCAAATGTAGTTTTCAGTCACGCTCATAAGTCATATTCAACTCGTTTACTTTTGCCTTCATTCATTTTTGATTTCCATCTTCAACACATATTTACAACATATTTTTGAACATAATAGTTTAACTAATTTCTAATATCTACTTTTTTTATCTTCCCCATGGTGACAGTCAGTGCATAACATTTTACTAGTTATTTTGCAAGATAGTTGTATTCAGACAAAGTCCCTTTAAGTATTTTATAGTCTTTCATTCAGATTGTGATAGTGTGTCTTTTATTCAGAAAGTATGTTTTAAAGACTTAATCACTTAACTACGAAAGTTGAAATAATTAGTCAAATTATTTTGTAACTGGTTTGTTGTGTATATTGTGGGGGATCAACCTACGTTTTGAGATCGATCAGGGGTTTATTAGCTCATTTCAATGAACCGGATCTTGAAGATTTGAATCATTGATTTGACTCAATTAAGTCAGACTGAATCAGATTAAAAGACTCACAGTTTACATACCATTTGTCCAGTAAATAGAAGACATCGTACCTTAGCAATCTTGTTAATATTATTTACGTGGCCAACGATAATAACATAACACAGTATTGGGTTAACTTTTAGCAAGGTAACAAGATCTACAGCTCGAGGCAATGACTTAGAAGCACATAAACAAGAACACAGTTCTTACAAAATGAGAACAAAGATTTATTGAGCTACACTACGATACATGAAACTAACTACGTAATAAGCAAACAACAAACAAACACAAACACACATTCACACATACACAAAGAGGCAGTTCAGAGGATGTAAAATGAGTTGAACAACCGTGCCAAATTAATTGTAATACTTCTTACAAGATCTTAGAATAAGACCTGAAAAACCACAAAAGCAGAAATAGAACTTATCTTTAACTGTTTAAGATCAATCTGCACCAGATCAGCAAGAGACAACGTTTGCTTGTTACTTGCGAATTTGCTGGAGCCTGGAAGTCCTGAATTTCCCTCGCCGACTGGCCTTGGGGAAACACGGTGCTCCTGATTGGCTGGTGGCTTCTGTGACGTCCTTGGGATTCCCTCGCTCGTGAGTGGGTTGTTCTGGGTTACCAAGTTGACGGACTGCTAAGAGTCGGTTTGCGGAACTTCATGCAGTTTAGGCGGTCCCAAAACTTAAGAGGTTTACATTGAGAGTTCATGGTGACCCAATCGTGTGGCGGCGCGGTGTCCGAGCAGGCGAACGGGGGCAGAAAGCAATGGCATGCGCAAGCCAGCTAATGCAAAAAGCAAAGTTTCTTTGTTGCACTTTGTTAAGTGACCTGGTCTGGTTCATCCCTATGGCACTGTCTTCCAATGAGCAGTTGCCATGAAGGGCGGGGCCACGCCCTGTACGATAGTAGTAAGGGTCAATAATTAACAGACTACATGTAGATTTCACGTGGTAAGTTTGTAACTATATCACATCAAATGTTACAAGACGAATACTGTTTGTGCTACAAATTTTTCATTTACACCGATGTATTGTAAATGTCACTAGCTTTCGTTCAATACCAGACATCATACATTTCAGACACATACAGATAATTTTAATCTGCTATAAGGGTTAAAACAACACATTAATTAACCTGGTTGGTTGGAATAAACACAGCAAATGAGGAAAACCATGGCATACTATTCAAAGATACATCTGCCTTAGTTTTGACATTTTAAGAGATTGTCTTTCATTCGTATGCATTATTTTCTTTTTGTCTCTACGAAATTGTACATCTGGCAGGATGTGCCCAAGACGAGCACATGACCATGTAGAGGAGTCATTTAAAAGTCTCATGAGGTCGCTCCCACTGAAAATCCTGTAAAGCCTCATTGTTTAGATTATTAAATCTTTTGCTAAGTTGGCTGAAGGGTCTTTCGGACATCTGCGCAGAGAGTATTGGTCAAAGTAGTGAATCAATTGATCCTCTGTTATCGTGATGTATAGCCCTTTGGCGCCCAGTTTCCGAGATTTCAGATTCAACTCGTGCTGTTCACTGCAATATGCCCATGAGTTACTTCAATATCAAAACATATACAGTAAATATTTCTTAAGGAGGCTAATAATATTTACCTTATTATTTTTTTTATATAAAAACCTGCTTTTATTCAAGAAATAAACAATAAGAAATATGACTTATTATGACTCCAGAATATTTTTTTTTAGGAAACACTGTGAAAATGTTTAGAAACATTGTTTTAAATGAATGGGAGGGCAAAATAAATTGACTTCAATCTGTTAAAGTTTACAGGTGCAACAATGTCCCTTGATGTACTTAAACATTAGAAATGTGTTATCCTACACCAGCACAAAGTTACTCGTCAAATAAATGAACAAGGAAGATATTTTTTAGTTTAAGTTATTTAATTATCTTGTTTATGAAGACTGCGGAGTGATGCATGAAAAAAAAAAATGACTTTGAATATTTTTTTTATTATTTTGTGATACATGTTAAAATGTGCCCCCCCAAAAGTACAAGTGGCCCCTGCCTGCAAATGATCAAAAGAAATATATTAAGGCAATTCAAATATATAAAATATGATTTGATGTTCACTTCAAACTTTAATTATATTGTTCTATTAAAATTTTATTTTTTAAGATTTTTCTATAGTTATCCACTATAATTTTGTGGCTTAAAAGTATCGCTTTAGGACACTGGTACCGTTTTAAAAGTATCGATTTAGCACCGGTATCGAAGTAAACCCAAACGATACCCAACCCTACTTAGAAACACCATAATATGTATCAAGCTATTTCTCTCATGCACAAGTTTTCCCGCTTAAAAGGACGACACATCATCAAAGGAGATTTAACTAAGATATGTAATTAAATTGCAAATAAACTTATGTATACAAACATTTGTGAATTTTGTCTGAATTTTCACACAGCATTTACAAATATTATGATTTAACACTTGTTAAACCACAATCATCAGTACAGTTAAATATACTGAACTTAAATATTTAAGACATTTAAATGAAATAAAATTAATTAAGCTACTGCAGCGATCAGCTTATGTGCACGTGATCCGCTCATGCACGCCTATAAATCACGGAAGAAAAATTAACATCTTCGTCAATCAGATAGCACCCAAATGATGATTAAAATAACCAAAACTATACATTTGTGCTTCATAACATTGTCTAGTTTCCAAAAAAAAAACATTTGTGACTTCAAATAATTAAGCTGCGAGCAGATAAGCACTGTAGGAGCACGTTTTTCTCTGTGCTGAACTTGAACTTTGATGCTGCTTCACAGTTGATTTGCCCTCAAATACTTACATACCAGCCGCGATTTTCATGTAATGAACAAAGTAAAGTTCTCACTGGCTGCCATTCCGGGACTTGATGATGGTTTTTGAACTGTTGTGCTTTCTCTTTTGCTCAATTTCGGTGGAGATTCAGCATTGGCGGAGGTTTCGTTTTGGCAGAGATTCTGTTCTGGGTTAAGTTTCAGTTTCCATTTTGTCTTACGTGAAAGCCGAACTATTCCATGCCCTTCCGCCTCTCCCTCCGATTGGTGGATGGATTTTTTTTCTTTTTATTTTAGCTTGGCTTGACACGTCCCACTCGATTTTCTTAGGACAAAGAGGAAATTGCATCTCTTTGAAGGCAAACTGTTTGGTTTGATTAATTTTAGCTTCCAAAAGGATGTTCTCTGAATTATTCACTTTTGCTCCTCAGCAGGAAGAACAACAACCAGCCGTCTGACATCTCTGTGAAGAACAGTACTCGGGATCTTCTCTCGACCGATTTTGGACTCCGAAGCTTTGCCCTTGCTTTTGATAGCTTTGTGATCAAAACAGGGTAACTTGGGAATGTTCATATGTTTACATCTCTTACGACACCTTTACTGTTTGTATTGACACTGGATTACTCTGCCAAGCTTGAATTGTCCTCTGAGTGAGTTCTGATCTGCGATCCAGACAATATCCCCAATTGCGACATTTCTGTGTGTGGTGTGCCACTCGCTTCTTATAAATAAATTAACCTGCAAGCTGGCTACAACGTTCCCAAAACTTGTTTACCAATGCCTGCATTGCTTGGAGTCTTTTGAAAGGATAGCTGGAAAAGTCGAGAGTTTTACTGTCACCACTTTGAGACGCTCGTCCGATCAATAGCACATTTGGCGTTACATATTGAATGCAGCCCTCCTGAGTTTGTGCCCTGGCATCGATTGGTCGCTCATTAGCAAGATTAGCTGCTATTTGAAGGGTTGTTTGCATTTCACTATAGGTGAGGGTGGACTCCCCTCCGAAGTTTTGGAGTGCCCTCTTTATAATGCGCACTGCAGCTTCAGCAGCTCCATTTCTATGTGTGGAATCAGCTTGGTGAATCTTCCAGATCCACTCAGTTCCATTTTTTACTGCTTTTTCCTCCAGGTTAGATTTGTCAATTCCCTCCAAGAATTGGTACATATCCTGCAAAACTGGTCTTGCTCCAATGAAATTGGTACAAGGATCTGAAAAGATCTTTCTGGGATAGCCTCTAATTGCAGCAAATCTTTGAAAGCCCATTAAGAAACCTTCGGTTGATTGAGAGTTAACCAGTTCCGTGTGGATTGCCCTGCTCAACACACAACACCCTAGACCTTCAGCAGGACTCCCTTCTTGACATCGTCTTTCACATAATAAGGTCCGAAAAGATCTACTGCCGTGAACTCGAAAGGTGCAGCTGGTTGGGTTCTTTCTAAAGGATGCTGACACTTTTATGCTTTGTTCTTTTTGCTTTTTGCACAAAGCTGCAAATGCTTTCTTTTGAAGTTCATTAATGCTTTCTCGGGCAGTGATAGCTATGGCTTTAGCTGACTTGTTTGGCCATTCATCTACTGACAAGCTCATCGAGATTTTGAGGGCTAGCTCCTCACATCACATAAGCAACGTTTTGTGGTCCTGGAATCCACCACCACTCTTGCGCTTTTGTGATTCCTTGGATCTCCCCAAAACGATTGCTGAATAATGTTTTGTAGCCATAGCTTTCACGTTGTATAGCACCAAGTACTGTTTGGCTATCGACTAAATAGTACTATCTCTCCACTTGAATTTGGCTGTGCTGCTCAAAGTACTTTCGCAAACGTGAGGCGAACACTGCTCCACACACCTCTGCCTTGATAGCATCTCTTTTTTGGTCTAAAGGAGTCAGATTAGCTTTGGACTCCACAAGCCTGATAACTGGGCCCTGTTTTGAGTCCCATCTCAAGTACATTACAGCACCGTAAGTGTTTTCGCTTCCGTCAGAAAAGCTTATCGCCCAGGGCTGACCTTTAAAGCCTGGAGGTGTTATGGCTCTTGTAAATTTAATTTGGTCTAGTTGGATGTATTCCTCAAAGAGTTTGATTGCATCTTCTCTAAGGTCATCTGTGAGAGCAGCATCCCAAGTTTCGTTAACTTGAAGTCTTGTATTCTTTGCTTCTTGAAAAGCTCTGCAAACCAGAAGTGCTCCCTTCTCTTTGGCTGGAGTCACTAAGCCTACTGAATCATATTTTTGTCAGTGGATTTGGTGTTTGGACTCTAACTTGCTCTTGTGTTAGGTTTTGTCCAAGTCTAATTTTCTTTGTTCTTTTTGAAAAATTGATGGATGTCATCACATACAACTTGTCGTCTTCCACAGAATAGCCCAGGCCAAGTGCTTTGTTGTCATCATCATCATGCATTTGGTTTGGCAGAACCATGAACTTTTCCTTTATCTTACAGCACTTGTCATCAGACTTTTCCCTCCCACTTTGACATGAAAAGACGCACAGTTTCAGATGAAATCCTCCAGCTTTCAAGATCAACTCTGTGTTTGCCACAATGGACTGTAGCTGGCTGAGGTCACTGTGAGATGTGAGAATATCATCAACGTAGCTGTCATGTTGGATTACCCGTCGTTCTGCCTCAAGGTAAGCAAAGGATGGCAAATTAGCGGTTTCACGCATTGCCAGTTGCGCAATGCACCCTGCAGGTTTGTCTCCAATATTGACTCTTGTGATTGCGTTTTCACCCAGCTCCTCATTCACAGAGTCTCGCCGAAGGAATCTGTGCAAATGTACTTCTTGGTCCTCCAACCAAACGGAATTGTACATTTTCTTAATATCTCCCAATGCGCCATACATTCCACTTCTAAATCTCAGCAGGACAGCACGTATCTGATTTAGAACGTCTGGTCCTTTAATTAACAGGTCATTCATGCTGAGACCGCTGAATCTTTGGCTGCTATTCCAAACGAGTCTCACTGGGGTTGTGACTGAGTGAGGGTTAGGAGCGATGAGATGACTCGCGTACCATACAGGTCCAGCCCAATTAGCAACTGAACTTTCAGGTAGCTTAACTGCAGCCCCTCTGTTAAGCATGTCTTTCACCTGGGCACTATAAGCTGCTTTCCACTGAGGATCTTTGGCCAACTGCTTCTCTGTCCGCAGAAATGTAGCCTCAACTGCACACCTGTTGTCTGGTAAGGAAGTTGGGTCCTGTATCCAAGGATATTTAGCATGCCAATGTGGCTCATTGCTGTGTTTGTCCTCCTTGACATAAGTGAGACCTTCTTTTACTAATCCCAGCTCCCTCTCCTCAGCAATAGACATTTATTTTCCACCAGGTTGACAATTACTGCAGCGACAACCCCCACACTTTGGCTCACATGCTGCACCAATGGAATCCCATTTCCACCATTCAAGAAAGTCTTGAGTACTGGTTGAGACGCTTGATTCATGGAGTCTGGCTAGTGGTTTGTTTGGCGGATGGTACGCAGTTACTTCCTCATATTTAACAGCAGCCAATCTCATTGATAGTGCAAAATGAGTCTTGGACTCAGGATGAGTTCCTCCAATCGTCTTTCCAAGTGGACATCCCACAGTACGAGGTTTCCAACAATTCTGATCCTCTGTGGAACTAACTGTCCTTCCCGCTGGCTTATAAGCAGGTCTACTACTTTTGGCCTACAAGATCGGCAAGAAATATGTCTGGAAACTATTTTTTCAATTGGTCAGGTTGCACTGTATTGTTAATTTCAGCAATGCTTTCCAACCCATAGCAAGCCAATTGGTGAGACCTGAAGGTTCCCTGGGAGGTTTCACCCTTATTTTTAAGAAAATAACGTTTAGTCTTCATCCGAACCTTCATGCCTTCAAATCCATGGATAACAAGAGTAATCTTTTCCCCTTTTAGGTTCAAATGATCAGCAGCACTGTCTGTTATGTAATTAGTGTCTGATGCCAAATCAATTAATGTCTCAATTTTTTGACCAGCATTGGCTGTCACATTTAGAAGTATCATGATTACAGGCAATTCTAGCAGTCCACTTTGTGCGAGTTTGTGCTGGCTTTTCCTTTGTCACATTGAACGCTCTTGCTGTAGTGTTTGAGAACACACTTCGACACTGCTGTGCTAATTCTGGTGGAAGACGGCTGAGAAAATCTTCCTGATCTCTAGTGTAGTCTTTTACACCTTTCTCTGTTTTTGAATAAAATTTGCTCTTTCTCTTGTCAGCATGTTTCTCCTCTCTTTTAGCATTAGGGCATAAATAATAGTGATGCTCAGGGACACCCTCGTCTTTACAGTCTTGGCTCTTGCACAAGTAGTTTTGTTTGCAGAATGAATGCTCCTCATGGACCTCGAGACATTTTTTACAAGCTCCAAGTGCACTTACTGCATCCTTTTTTTCTGATAATTTCGATGCCCGGAACTGCCTACAGAAATAGAGTTTCCATTTATGCTTAGCATCACCACAGACTACACAACCAGCCTGGTTAGTGTTTGATTTTGTGGACTTCATTTTTGCCCATTTTGGTTCGTTTCGCACATCTTTTCTGTTAGGTTCTTCAAGTCTTAATTGTTCCAATTGCTCGTAGATGTTCTGTTGCTTTTTGAGGAAATCCAAAAGGAAGTCAAACCAATTATCTTGTGTGACTGCACTCTGTTGGGCAGATATGTGAATAAACCATTCCTTTTTTAAACTTTCAGGAAGTTTTCCTTCTATCGACTTTGTTACTAGTGGGTTGTTTATGGCGTCAGCATTTCCAAGATCATTCAAATCCCCAAGTGCCTTTTCTACTTCTTGAATTAGTTCAACTATTTTCCGTTGTTGGTGACTTCTAATAGGAGGAATTTTTTGCAAGTCTTCCACTATCTCAATAGCAATTGCTGTCTTGTTGCCATAGCGATTTTCCAAGACAGGAAAAATGTCATCAGCAGTATTATAAGTGGTGAGGCGGAGCTCTCTTACAATCTTTTCTTCAAGACTATCTAGCAACTGAACTTTTTTGACCTCCTTAGAGCCAGTGGGCTCACCCTGCTTTTGGAGTGTCTCCCAATCCTTCTTCCATCTGTGAAAATCTCTCTTGCTACCAGAGAACTTTGGTAGTGTTGCAGGTTTTAACTTAATTGTTGCAATGGGGTAAGTAGAAATCACTGGGGCATGTGCTAGATTCCTAGCCTCCTTTGCTTGTTTTGCTTGCATGAAATCAGCTTTCCTTGCCACTAACCTGGTAATGTTTGCTTCGAGTCCTCTTTGTCTCTGGCTGAAATCCCTCTCATCACCTGATGGGATGCACCGTTGCCATTTGCTGTACATATCTTTTGCATGTTTTATCTGATTTTGAAGGTGACTAAGCATGAAATCGTATGCTTCATAATTTCCAGTTGGATCTACTGCTTCAACTCTATCACTCTCAGCTTCAGCAACCTGCAGTGCTGTGGACAGTTCAACATTTCCATATCTGGTCCATAACGTTTCATGAAGAAGAACTTTCACTTCATCCAGTTTTGACTCACAGTCGCTTGCAGTTTTCTCGAGGTCGTCTTTTTGCTGTTCTGTTAATTCAGCTGACTGGTCTGTATCCAGATTTGCCTCTAATTCAGCAATCATGCCTGCTTCAAGATCATCATTTACTTCCATGACTTTCTCTGCTTGTTTTGTGAGTTTATTTAAACTGTCTTGAAGATCCATCTCTAAAATATTTACAAGTTTTAAATATAGTAATGGCTAAACATGTAAATGCCCTTTTTTCCACTGTTCTTCTTGCTTTTAGTTGTTCGAGTGTGACTTGCCTACCGCCTGCGTGGCCATTCTTCACAGTTATTCTTTAAATTGAATTTATTATCTTCTCACTTGCCTGCTTTTTTTTTTTTTTTTTTTTTTTTTTTTTTTTTGAGTCACACAGGTTTCCAGTTTTCCTGGTTTCCCGGTTTTTCACTGTCAAGCTATTTCTCATGCAAAAGTTTTCCCGCTTGAAAGGACGACACATCATCAAAGGAGATTTAACTGGATTCCACTCATCTATTTATTGCATCATAAATGCAGCAGAAAGGCAGAAAAGTAGGAAGGTGAAAAACCTTCAAAATAAACAAAAATACAAGATATGTAATTAAATTGCAAATAAACTTATATATACACAAACATTTGTGAATTTTGTCTGAATTTTCACACAGCATTTACAAATATTATAATGATTTAACACTTGTTAAACCACAATCAACAGTACAGTTAAATATACTGAACTTAAATATTTAGTTTTAAGACATTTAAATGAAATAAGATTAATTAAGCTACTGCAGAGATCAGCTTATGTGCACATGATCTGCTCATGCACAGCTATAAATCACGGAAGAAAAATTAACATCTTCGTCAATCAGATAGCACCCAAATGATGATTAAAATAACCAAAACTATACATTTGTGCTTCATAACATCTTCTAGTTTCCGCATAAACAATTTGTAACTTAAAATAATTAAGCTGCGAGCAGATAAGCATTGTAGGAGCACGTTTTTCTCTGTGTTAAACTTGAACTTTGATGCTGCTTCACAGTTGATTTGCCCTCAAATACTGACATACCAGCCGCGATTTTCATGTAATGAACAAAGTAAAGTTCTCACCGGCTGCCACTCCGGGACTTGATGATGGTTTTTCAACTGTTGTGCTTTCTCTTTTGCTCAATTTCGGTGGAGATTCAGCTTTGGCGGAGGTTTCGTTTTGGCGGAGATTCTGTTCTGGGTTAAGCTTCAGTTTCCTTTTTGTCTTACTTGAAAGTCGAACTACTCCATGCCCTTTCGCCTCTCCCTCCGATTGGCGGATGGATTTTTAAAAATTTTTATTTTAGTTTGGCTTAATAATATGTTTGCAGATATATGAGAAACATGCCAAGTGAACATACTTGTTTATCTGAAAAACAACGCTAAAGTCAGTTATTCTCTTTTGGAAATGTGTTCTATGTATGAATGTCTGTTTTTGTTTTGGTCTCAAAATGTCACATAATACGTATAGTTTCTCATGTCTTTATGATTATTAATAAAGTTGAATGTTTAAAGGCATAGATTATATGATGACCCCAATGTCATCCCTCTTCAGAGTAAATCTAGAATAATATGCATGTCATTGTTTTTGCTGTTTGCTGAAATGATTTGTTTCCTCGGGATCTACCAAACTAGGTCAGAGGTCATGGAGACCTCTTGAGTGGACCTGGACTTTTGAAGGATTGGAAACAATCCTGAGTTATTGGCCATTTTATATGTCAAATATTTTAAAGTAAAGTCCGTTGTATGTATGCTGCCAGTTCGGATGCTGATGATACCAGTTTTTAACCAGTTTGATAAAATGGCTATGAGTACACTTCTCAGCCCTGAGTAAGAACCAAGGGTGTATTTCAGAAAGCAGGTTATGTGACATAACCGGGTAAAGTAAGTAGGTGGATAACCTCAGTTTTTGGTTTCAAAAACAGAGGTAACTTTTGGGGTATGTTAACTAACCTTAGCAACTTACTCTCTGAAGATAACCTGCTCCGGAGCAGGTTATGTTCCAGAGTTTGTCTGTTTCAGAGAGTTTACTGAGCATTGGGTGCTCTTTTGATAAAAATTTTGACATAGAAGCACATATATACACGAGTTTTTTCATTGTGAGAGGGTTATAAGTGCATAGTTCTTTTCATAACCTAATGAATATTTTAATAAGTGTTAACGTTTTTCAAAAGAATCATTAATTTATTTAACAAACCTTTTGAAATCAAACGTGACAAAACGCGGGTCACACTGCACACACAAACTTGATAATTTTTTTCAGGGTTTCCAAATGCTATTGGTTGCATTAATTGCAGCCTGTTTTAAAGCTCCATCAGTCAATAAAGGGACACTGATAATATGAAATCTGTCAATGGTATAAATGTGCAAATTTAATTTTTTGTCCTTAATCTTTTGGTGTTTCAACTATTAAACTCATTACTGCTTCCACTAACTAGCTCATATGTGATGACCCCACCTCATCACTATGTTGATACTAAATGGCTCATTTTCAGGGAGTTTTCATTATGACGTACATTACAACAGGATACATTTGCTTTACACAATGCTTTTTTTAAATTATATTTGTATTATACACTTGAATCATTACTGGGCACTCCATTTGTTATTTGCTGGAGGACAGAGCATACCCTTTTCTGCTTTATATGATGACACCCTACCCTGCAGCCTGATCCAGAGGAAACCTCAGTGACCCAAGCAGACCAAAGAGATGGAAGAGTGCTAAGAGACATGATTTGTCATAAAATATATTTGTTTAATTAAATAGTTTGGTCTGAAGCACTGTTAATTTCTTTATTTCCTGAAATAAAATAAATGGTTTTTCACACTGCTTTATATTTTTTTCCTGTACACATTTCTCGATGACGTGACGCTTATGTGACTTTTTTTGTCTTTGGAGATGGACTTTATACAGCTACTTTAGACTTGAAATACATAAATAAAAGGTTGTTTTGTGATACAATAGTGAAATTCAAATATGGAAAAGTGCAGACAATTTTTTACACTGCTTGTTAGTTGAGGCAGAAGGAACTTCATCTGCATGCAAAACAAAAAGCATAAAAATAACCTAAAGCTACCTGACAACTTACAACTGTGACAGTTTGTGTGGTTTAGGGTCAAATAATTTAACCACTGATGAGCCTTTAATAAATAAGATCAGATCAGCTCCTCTAACTGGTGGCCCACAGCAGTTAGACAGGCCTCAGCCTCCTTTCTATAAGCTACATGACAGAAAGAATATCCTAGAGAGTTTAATACATAGCTCCAGTAATCAAATATTACCTTTTAAGAGAAACTTAAAAGCTCCTAAAAAAGCTTCTAGCTCCAAAAGGATTACAATTTCTATAAGCCTTACATACTAGTCAATACACATTTTTATTGTGGCCTTAAGAAATTAATGGCAGGAAAATTAAATGCATGAATGGTTACATAACATACTCAAAAAGGATGTTAAAGATTAATTTAAAGAAAGTTTAATTTTTCATTCCAATAAAAGGGTGGCATGTGTAATTAAATGAACTAACGAATTTTATTATTATTTAACTTTTTCTTTTCTTATCTATTTGTTATCTTATATTTCTTTCCTTCGTTGTTGCAGATGTGTAATCTGTGATTAAAACCTCCAGCTCCGCCTTTCTAAAGTAGGTATGGGGTAGGGAGGAATGGCTGGGAGAAAAAAAATAGGTGGGAGGAAAATATATATTTTTTGCATTACCTCACAAAGTTTTGCGTTCCCTCGCAACACTTTTGTGCTCCTTCGCAAAGTTGTTTTGCATTACTTTACAAAATTTTGCCTTTTCGTTGCCTCACAAAGTTAAGTTCCCTCGCAAAAATGTTTTGCATTCCCATGCAGAGATTTTTTCATCTTTTTAATAGGTTATCAATTTCCAAATGTATATTTTCCTCCCAGCCAATGACTAAAAAAAAAAAAATAGGTGGGAATAATATATATATATTTATATATTTCTAAGTTTTTACATTACTTGCAAAGATTTGCGCTCCATCGCAATACTTTTGTGTTCCTTCACAAAAAGATGTTTTGCATTACCTCACAAAGATTATTTGCATTGCCTCGCAAAGTTTTGAGTTCCCTTGCAAAGATGTTTTGTAATCCCTCGCAAAGATTTTTTTTTTAATTTTTATCAATTTTCTATGCGTATTTTCCTCCCACCCAAATTTAAAAAATAACTGAGCAGGATAAACTTTTAATCCGATAAGAAAAGATGAGCATAAATTGCGATAGAAACACATTTACCGTACAAATTCCAGTATGTTCATTAAAAAGATCATGTGACTTTGTTATAAGAGATCATGTGATGATAAAATTGTCTGCGAATGGACAAACCAGCAGGCTGAGCACATTGTCAAACATCTGAAATGTTGTTTTGGTCATTCTAAAACGCCTTAACCATGTCAGTATTAGTGTTATTTTATTATTAATGACCTTCAGAATCAAGAGCGTCTGTGCTCCGCATCTCACGCCTTCAAATGCCACCGCGTGTTCACTGCGTGTCAGGATTGCCTTCTAAGGCGCAAGTCATTTATTTAATGAAAAAAAGATCCACGCAGCTTCTCCTACTGCAGCAAATTCTGTTTTTGCTGTTGATATTTGGTGCTAGATAATCAGGAAGTGATGTTTTTGTCCGCTTTGACTCGTTGGATGGAAACGCTGCTTTATTTGCACATCTTTTATGCGGTAATCAAGATTTGCATAAAGTTAATTCGCATTTTTGGATGAAAACATAGCTAGTGAAAGACACAGCCCACAAGGTCTGGGACCCATGGTGCAAACAGAAACCACTGAATAGGAAGAGATTGAGGACAAGATGCCATACCAATCAAAAGACAAAAGCTATTCAAAGACAATATGGGAAACAAACATAATAGGAATACTGCCTAACCCGTATAGGTCCCCAACCTGAATACTCTGTTGATGGATTTTCCACCTGCCGCAAACTACTTCACTGTCATTGATTTGTTTTCAGTATAATATTCTCAGAAGGAAGCGAACACATGGGTGAGTGGTGCCCTCTGCAGCTGATACTGTTTTTAAATTACTAACAAGAGAAGCAATTCCAAGGTTTGAAATAGCAGCAAAGATAAGCTTAGACAATGGTTCAGCATTTATTCGAAGAACAGTGAAAAGGTTGATTCAACAGCTGAGAATAAAACAGATACGTGGATGTGTTTACCACGCTCAATCTCAAGGGATGGTAGAAATGGTTAATGGGACACTCAAAGATAAAATGAATAATTTTAATGAATTTCAATAATTGTGCTGGGTTGATTGGGTAGATTCTCTATATTTGGCCCTAATGAACAATCTTAAAGAAAAGATGGTAATTCTTCTAAACCTCATCTTAGGCCAGAAGAACAAAATAAAGGAGGAGAAGCAGCAGTGTCACCGGTGGATGCTGACCAACTGACTGATGCGGAAAGACAGGACGAAACTGCTATGGAGGATGATACTGTTTCTGTTGCAGCTGGTACAGACAATCCAGATGAGAAAGAAACAGGAAATGATCTCTCCCCAGGTGAGAGACTTTTCCAACATGAAGATGAACAAGAGCTTTCCACATTTAACTTCTCAGCCCTGCCTGCCTAGGATAACTGGCCCCCACAAGTAGAAGGTACAATGATAAAAAAATAAATAAAAGAGGGATGCAAACCAACTGCTTGTAAATGGTGAGCTGCAGAATATCCATGCACAGAATACCAACTCAAGTTCAAAAAACTCTGAATACATAGATTATGAAGACAAAGCCTACAATGACCAACTTTTAGAAGTGGCTAACAGTACTGACTGGTACTGTTGGGCTAGATACACAGTCAAGGCATTGCTATTGTTCGACTATCTAATGACAGAAGTGTCAAATCCTTACAATTATAAAAGTTGTGTTAAATTTATGCAGGACTAATTACCTCCTCATAACGCCACATATTGCCCCACAATATGCTTTGATATTCTTGGAAAATGAAATTATTCGTTGGAAAATAACATTAGAATAAAGAGTGAAAGGACTTAAATATAAAAATTCAGCACACAAAAAAGAAGTTCCAATGAACTTTGAAATAAAGAGGAAACTGGTGTATGAATGTTACAATAAAACAAGAGGGAAGGTTAAATTGGGAAAATTTAAATGAAACTGTGCATTCAAATGAAGATTCGCATGTTGTAAAAAATCAGAACCTAGTCCAGGAGACTCGCACTTGCATCACTTTGGCTCAGCCCATGCTCAGGAAGCAAAAGGTTTAATGTCCCTCACCTGGGCTGCTACGGTTTTGAATGAAATTATATATTTAAAAAAAAAAAAGTAAACTTTACTTCAATAGTATTTAGGTCTGGGCTCTCTCTGGGCCACTCAAGGACATTCACTGAGTTGTTGTGAAGCCACTGCATTGATTTTTTTGGCAGTGTGCTTTGGGTAATTGTCATGCTGGAGCTCCAGTCTAAGGTCAAGAGCACAGGTTTTCATTCAGGATGTCTCTGTACATTGCTGCATTCATCTTTCCCTCTATCCTGACTAGTCTTCCAGTTCCTGCTGCTGAAAAACATCCCAACAGCATGATGCTGCCACCACCAAGCTTCACTGTAGGGATGGTACTAGACTGGTGATGAGCAGTACCTGGTTTTCTCCAAACGTAATGCCTGGCATTCACTCCAAAGAGTTCAATTTGAGTCCCATCAGACCAGGGAATTTTGTTTCTTACGATCTGAGAGTCCTTCAGACGCCTTTTGGCAAATTCCAGGCAGGGAGTGGCTTCTGTCTGGCCACTCTACTATACAGGCCTGATTGGTGGATTGCTGCACAGATGGTTGTCTTTCTGTAAGGTTCTCCTCACTCCACAGAAGAACGCTGGAGCTCCATTGGGTTATTGATCACCTCCCTGACTAAGGCCCTTCTCCCTCGATCATTTAGCTTAAATGGTCGGCCAGGTCTAGGAAGAGCAGAACTTTCAGAGCAGCAGAAATATTTCTGTAAACTTCCCCAGCCTCCTGTCTTGGAGGTCTACAGACAATTCCTTTGTCTTCATGCTTGGTTAGTGCTTTGACATGCACCGTCAACACTGGGACCTTATATAGACAGGTGTATGCCTTTTCAAATAATGCCCAATCAACTGAGAAGGCTTCCGGTTTGGTCGGCAACATGTGAAGGCGTGTTTGACTGATCTCCATACTGAACTGCACTTATTTTTAACCACAAACGCATTCTCGACCAGACTATTGTGAAATCACGTAATTAAAACAACAGAGTCTGTTTGAAGGCGATTTATATTTTATTATTTTCCTTTTTCTGGACACTCTTGAGCTTAATTGGCTATGCCTGGCACGCGGAGCAAACTCGATAAGATGGCGGAACACGTGAAAGGGGGAACAGTGGAAAGCAGAATGGAAACTAACCAAGAGCTCGTCTTCCGGGAAATAAGAGAACTTAAAACGGAGCTACTCAGGAAAATAGACGAAAAAGCCGAAGCACAGGCCACTGAAATTAAAACTCATTGTGAGCAACTGGGAGACAAGTTCGCTACGCAGGTGCTTTCACTGGAAGAAGCTGCGAACGGGCAGTCGGATGCAGTGAGTACTCTACAACGAGAAGTTTCAAAACTTAAAAAAAGACGTCGCTACACTTGAAGCATAAAATGAGGATTCGGAAGCTAGATTTCATCGCTGTAATCTACGCATCATGGGTATAAAAGAGAGACGGGAAGAAGGGAAGCATATCCCCGATTTCATTTCTGAGCTGATTAAAGACTCGCTGCAGCTGGATAAGGCCCCTGTATTGGATCGGGCACACAGAACTCTGAGAGCGCGACCAGAAAACAGACATCCAGCCAGGGCAATTATAGTAAAGTGTCACTACTTCCAGGAGAGAGAATTACTGCTTAAGAAAGCCGTGGACAGAAGGGAGATTGTCACGTCCGATGGGGAAAAGATACATCTTCAGCCCGACTATACGCAAAAAGTCATGAAACAGCGGTCAGCTTTCAATGAGGTCCGTGGCATACTCAGAAGTTGTGAAGGTGTACGTTATGGTCTGTTGTATCCTGCCGAGTTGAAAATCACCGCGAAAGATGGAGTGAGGCGGAGCTTCAAAGACACAAAGCAGGCTATGGACTTTGTGAGAGGCACCCTGAAGCCGTAATGTGTTGCAAACACTGCAACTTCAGTAAATTGCTGACTAATGCTTGGTGAATTGAGCATCGACGTTTGGGAATATCTTAGATCTTATCTTTAGACTTAATCTGATTTCTTTTCATTGACTATGTCGATCGACATCTAAAAGAGAAAAAAAAAAGGAAATGAAACTGATTGACAGTAATAATATTGAGATACATGCTTTTTTATTACTGGTATTTACATTTATTCTCTATTAGCAAGAGAAATGCAGTTTGTGATGATGTTATTCCATTATAGTTCAGTAGGAGTTTCAGTCAGGATGATTAGTTATGAGGATGTTATCTGGAAGTTTATTAGCAGCCTCCATTAGAGGCCAGCTTATAGGAGTTAAGTTGTTCGCTGTTTTACCCCCCCCCCCTCTCCACTATATTATTATTTTATTTTTTATTATTTTATTTTTTCCCTCTCATTCACCCACAACCAGGAAGCATGCTCTATGGTACAAAAAAAGTAATGTCAAATGGCAAAGCGGGGTGATACTGTATTTCTAAGTTGGAACAGACCTATTCAAGAATTGATTTTATTTTTATAGACAAGAGATTATTATCATTACTTAAATCATGTACATACACAGGCATTGTCATTTCTGATCATAGCCCAGTAATGATGATCTTTTCCTTCCCTGATAGTATACCATCAAGCTATATGTGGAGGTTTAACTCTAGACTACGGACGGATGAGACATTTGTTGATTTTGTATCTAATCAGATAGACTATTTCTTTGAAACTAACTGCACGCCTGGCATGACCTACTGTAACCTTTGAGAGACAATGAAAGCATTTTTAAGAGGGCAAATAATTTCATATAGTGTAGGTATGAAGAAAAAAAGAATGGAGCGGGTCAATCAAATCATTTCAAGGATAAATGAGATAGACCAAGAACATTCAAGATCCCCCACAACTACTTTGTATAAAGAGAGAGGGGTGTTACAGTCAGAATTAGATACTCTAACCACTGAAGCAGAAGAAGCAGTATATCTGAGATCAAGACAGAGAGAATTTGAATATGGAGAAAAAGCCAGTAAGTTACTTTCACATCAATTGAGAAAGACAGCTGAAACTAATTATATAGCTAAAATTCAAACGGGGCACAGAGTAACTACAGATCAGGTGGACATTAGGCAAGCAGTTTAAAAAATTCTATGAAAAGTTATATACTTCTGAGACAAATGATAAAGCGAATATAGCACATTTTTTTGATACAATAGAAATGCCCAATATCAGTGATCAATACAAGGATAATCTTGAACAACCCATATCTATAAAAGAAATTGAACAAACTATCAAACAAATGAAAAGCGGTAAGGCCCCTGGCCCTGATGGATTTATAATTGAATTTTATAAGAAATTTTCACACAAATTATCCCCAATATTAAAAAAGGTATTTATAGAAATAACTGAGCAGAAATCTTTACCACCAACTATGTAACAAGCTATTACCACTGTTATACACAAAAAAGGTAAAGATCCCTTGAAGTGTGACTCATATATTTTCTTCTTTGGCTCTCGGCGAAGGCGGTCGCACTTTTTCCCTCTCCGTCCCATATCTCCTCTCCTCGCTAGCTTCTCTTGTCTCTGTCTTATTCTATCTCTGAGGCTCTCCGTGCCCTGCTAGCCAAACGAATAAGGAATTATGGATTTGATCAACTGGTCTCTGAATGCGATTGACACCATCTTCTCGACGAGAAGTTTGGGCTCGGGAGAGCCCACCTGTCCTGCAGAGACATTTGCAGCTGGATACGTAATGGACAGGTGGGAGAAGTGGCGTGTCCTGTGCCTGGCTGCTCTGTCTCTGGAGGATATTGAAGAGATTTACCTATTCGAAACTTTGATAACAGGGTTTCTGCTGATGGGCTTATGCGGGGCCCTGGCGTATCGACGAATGATGAAAGCGGTCAGTGCTGCTGAAAACCCCACCAGGCTGGCCGGCTTGATTGAAGCGCTGATGGGCAGGCTTGCTAATAATCAGACTGCAATATTAGATAGCAAACTGGAAAACATCGGGGTGAAGTTAGCAGCTTTGCAACAAAATTTGGCCAGATCTGGAGACGAGTGATGGACATTAAATATCTGTGAAATTGGCAGGTATTGACCTAAAGTTGAAGTATCTTTGAAGTACTCTTTCGGCTTCCCTGTGTTTTCTTTTCTCCTGCCAGACGGCCTCAGCTGGAGGAAAACAACTTCTCCCGGATAGCAAGATAAGGAGACGCTCTGAAATTCCTGCTCCCCGTCAAGGACACCTGTTGGACTATACAGGCTTACGCACAAACACACACAGATACACAGCATGACACTTCCTTGCCCCAATCCAACGCCTCCGTATGCTTTCACCCACTGGAAGGGGTGGGCGGGTCTGTGACCAGCGCCTCCATGGCTGCAGGACCTGATGGCTGCCCGCCTTACCGGACTATTTCCACACCCCCTGTTCCCATCCTCTGTGGCAATGTTATGTCTTGTCGGTGTGTTTTTGTGCTAGATTGCTGGGGCTTTTTCTTTCTCCCTGATCTCACATTGTTCTAACTTAAGAGTTTTTTTTTTTGCCTCTCTCTCCTGGTTGTATTTTGTTTCCTGTTCCACCTCCTGTGACCCGTCTTCCCTGGAGTTGTGATGTCTGTGCACGGTCGGGGGGTTCCATTTGCCTGCATTTCGTTGCTTTGTACTTGTACATGTGTGATGACAATAAATTGAATCTAATCTAATCTAATCTAAATATCGACCTATACGTTTACTTTCAAATGATTATAAGATATTAGCAAAGATTTTGGCAGCAAGGCTTAATCCAGTCATACAAACAATTATTCATCAAGATCAGACAGGACTCATAGCAGGGCGGCAGCTTTCAAGCAATTTACGGAGACTATTTAATATACTTTACTCGCAAAGCAGTTCACATTTGCCAGAGGTGCTATTGTCATTAGATGCTCATAAAGCCTTCGACCGTATTGAGTATGAATATCTATTCACAGCTCTGAAAAATTTTGGCTTTGGTTCTAGTTTTTGCACTTGGATTAGAATACTCTATTCACATCCAACTGCCTGTATAAGAACTAACAAGGTAATATCAAACTTTTTTTCTTTATATAGAGGCACCAGACAGGGCTGTCCCCTGTCTCCCCTCTTATTTAACGTAGCAATAGAGCCACTAGCTATAGCTTTAAGGAAAGAGTCAGACTTGCTGGGCATTAACAGGAGTGGGAAGACTCACAAGGTGTCACTGTACGCAGATAATCTCATTATATACATCTCCAATCCTGATAGTTCCATACCCAAAACGATAGATCTTATAAATAACTTTGGGGCAGTTTCAGGATATAAAATCAATTTCAGTAAAAGTATATTATTTCCAATTAATAAGAAAGCAAAGCAGTCAGACCTCAGTAAATTTCCATTTAAAATTAGTAATACATCTTTTAAATATCTGGGAATTTCAGTGACCAGTACATATAAACAGCTATTTAGATGTAACATTGATGCAGTGATGGAAAAAACCAAACAAGATTTAAACCGATGGTCTCTATTGCCCATCTCTCTTGCAGGCAGCATTAATACGGTTAAGATGTCTATTTTGCCAAGGTTTTTGTTTTTGCTTCAAAATGTCCTAGTATTTATTCCTAAATCCTTCTTTAAGGAGCTGGAAAAACAGGTGTCTTCCTTTATATGGAATAAAAGCATTCCACGAATTAGAAAAGCATTTTTAGAAAGGCAGAAAGAAGTTGGCGGATTGGCATTGCCCAACTTTATGGTCATGTAACAATGAAAAAATTGTTTATCTGACAGATCATGAAAATCAGGAGAATGAACCTGATTGGGTAGAGATGGAGCAGGCATCCTGTGGGACAGTTTCTCTATTTTCAATGCTTTGTGCCCCACTACCACTTAGTAGAAAGTATCTGCCAAACAATCCTACGGTCATTAGTTTATTAAAGATATGGGCTTAGTTTAGGACACATTTTAAGCAAAAACAAGCACTTACTTTATTACCCATTACATCCAATGCATTGTTTCCTCCATCCTTAATTGATCATGCTTTTCAGATCTGGTTTAGAAAGGGACTCAGATATGCAAGGGACTTTTTCAAGGAAGTAATTTTATGTCATTTGAACATATGACTAAAGAATTGAATATTCCTAAATCACATTTCTTCAGATATCTACAGGTTAGAAGCCTTATAAAAAAGTATTTTAGTACACTACCAGCTCTTCCCATAAGCAGCTGGATTGAGGAGATCTTTGACCGAAGTACATCTGAGGGTGGTCTGATTTCAAAAGTGTACAGTCTGATTCAAAGAGCAGCCGCACCATCTTTAGATTTAAAGAAACATTGGGAAGATGACTTAGGAAATATAGTCTGGCAATCAACAATTAAGCAAATCCACTCAACATCTATTTGCGTCAAACACGGTTTATTAGAATTTAAGATAATTCATAGGCTGCACTTTTCTAAAAGCAAACTGTCAAGAATATTCCCAGAAATTGATCCAATATGTTCTAGGTGCCACAGAGATGAGGCCACCTTGGGGCATATGTTCTGGACTTGTCCATCCCTAAGACCATTTTGGTCTGCGGTGTTTGAGAATTTTTCCTATATATGTGAAAAGGAGAAACAACCAGATCCAGTAATGGCAATATTTGGTGTGACACCTGAAAACCTTGCACTACCAGCAGGTCAATTAAATGCACTTGTGTTCTCTTCTTTGTTGGCCCGAAGGCTCATACTTTGCAGTGGAAGTCAACTAAACCACCAACACATACTAAATGGGTAGAAAATGTCATGACATATCTAAAGCTAGAAAAAATCAAATGTAGCACCCAAGGCTCAAATAATAGATTCTTCAAAGTTTGGAGACCCTTCCTGTCATATTTTGAGAACTGATTTATTCCAAATACTTGAATTGTACATAACAAGTGTTAAAACATTGATTTACCATGGCTGCAATATAGGGACCCACTGTGTCAAAGACTTGCTTTAAAGGTTCAAGAACCCTCGAGTACTTTTTTTGAGATTTTAACAGATTTGTGCGTGTCGAGCATCACTTAAGACAAAGTTAGCAGCTGTCAGCTTTAATTGTGGAGAAAACTGGATGATTTTGAGCTTTTGTCAGCTAATTTCATCTTCCAAGTATTAAAATATTTTTTGGGGCAGGATCAAAATTGGTGATGTAGCGCAAAACTGCAAGTGGAGTGATGACGCGTCGGTTTCTCATTACTACTCATAGCGGAGTTTTATGAATTATTAATTAATTATTATTTTTAATCATGTATGACTGCACATGCTTTCCAAAGGCAAGACAGACCTGCCAAGCTGCGAGACCCTATGTTGATGACTGGGTGGGACCGCATCCACAGACTCTGCATACGGCACACAGTATTTAGCCGTTCATGAAGGGTCGTATGTGCTTGTTTCCATGATCCACTGGGTTTGTTGCATGTTTTTCCACGCAATCCTGTCAGGGTCGATACAGCAAAGCTGTATGTGTGCAGCAAGCATTTTTGTCAAGAGAACAGTACTACAGTTGGAGAATGACGAACTTTGTCTTTTATCAGTTGAGTTCGTTCACATTTAGACACATCGCCGTGCTGCTGTGTTCGCCTAAATCCTCCAGATTACCAGCAGGGCTAATGGTTGAAATAGACAGGGCAAGAGACCTGCTGCACTGAGTCTGCATTCAGGCTCGCGGATTGAGGGAGAAGTCCTCATTTATAGTGTTTATTTAAACACAATTATATTTATAAATATATAAATTGTGGTTGCGTGTATATGAAATTACAAATAACAAATGTAGCAGGGCATTACATTTCTGTTTATTTCTTTGCATTTTAACTTTGTAAAGTATAAAATCATGGATCTCCTCACGATTTGCATCTCATTTTGTGAGCCAAGTGACAACAGTTGTTCGCTCCCCTCCTTCTCCCCTGCTCTGCTGGCCACGGCCACGCCTGCCTTTGCTCGCAGAGCTCCATGCCCATTATGATGAAAAAAATTCTGAGGTAGACTTGACCCGAAAGAGGGGGGTTTCATGGCCCTTTAATAAGTATGGTGGAAGAACATCAGTGGAAGATCCAGGCAGCTTTAACTGACACACTATTTCTTTAAGCTGTATAAACGTAGTTGGTTTAAACTGGCTAAAACAGCAGAGCAAACTGAGGCAACAGAAGGATCAAAGGCAAATGGTGAAATCCCCAATCGGATATTACTGATCTTGTTAAAAAAAAATAAAAAATCTGAGAAAATCACCTAACCTCAATCAGCACACAATCAGCACACCGACAGTTGGATTTACAACAGCATTAAAAATGGTAAAAAAAGTTTTTGGTCTGGGAGTTCTTGTCAATAATTGCCGCAAAGTACCTTGATTTTGCTATTCTTATATCCTTATGAAATTTCAACAAGGAAAAGTTTTATGGAAAGTTTAATTTGTTTAGTAGTAAATTTTTTAAAACAATTTTAAGGACATTATTATTAGCCCCCTTGAGAAATATTTTTTGATTGTCTAAAAACCACGGTCATTCTGTTACTTGCCTAATTATCCAAACTTGCTCTGTTAACATAATAACTTAGTCAAGGCTTTAAATTGCATTTTAAGATGCATAATAATGTCTTGAATAATAAGTAGAAAAACATTATGTCATCATGGCAAAGGTAAAAAGAAATTAGTTATTAAAACTATTATGTTTAAAAATGTGTTTTAAAAATGTGTTTTAGAACATTTGCATTCTTTTTGTACAAATTATATTGTATTACATGTGCAAACATACATTTATTTTTAAATCCAATTTTAGTTTTTACAAGCATGCAATCGTTTTCCATATTAATGTCAATATTACATATAAGGAATAGGGCTGGGTATCATTCCAAAATTTTCGATACCGATTCCGAACGATACTTTTTTCGATACTTTTATTTTAAGAAATATATTTTAACAAGATTATTTTTTCAGGATGTTCGTGACATTTTTTTACAGCAGGCTTATCTCTACGACTAATAAACAAAGGAACAAAAGCACGAAATGAATAAAGTGTAGTTAACACAATATATTAGTGCAAACAGTTTTAATAAAGTTCAAGCAGTTTTAAGTCAATCAATTTTAAGTATTTGTGAGGCTTACTGCTGCTTAAAGGTTTAGTTCACCCAAAAATTGAAATTCTGTCATTATCTACAAATGAATATGTTTTGAATTTAATCCAAGAGCTTTCTGATCCTCCCATGGATAAATCGTTGAATAAAGTTATTTTTGTTTACTTTGTGCACAGAAGTATTCTCGCAGCTTCATATAATTACGATTGAACCACTTCTATCGCATGGACTTATTTTGACTATGTTTTTGGTTCCTTTCTAGGCATTGAAAAATGCATATCCAGTAAATCTAATCTTTCTCCACAGTAGAAAAAGGCAGCAAACCTTTAACAATAAAATTTGTAACGGCCCTGTGGCATTCGTCTTTCCTTTCTTTGTTCATTTTTACTTTTTCTGCCAGTGTAAATGGATTATCACTTGATGGTCTCCTAATTGTAGGGTCAGCAGGAGCAGAGACTATAACATTAGTGTGAAGAAAACATGAAAGCTAAACTGTTAATGCAGCCAAGGATAAGGACATTTATATAAGAAAAGTTTAATGTGAGGTAAACCTCATCATTTACTGTTAACCTTAAAGTATTTTAGTATCAACTTAGCCAGGTATTTAAAGCCATCGAAACAGTACATAACGTTGCACAGCGTACGTTAGGTCAAATAAACTTAAACCCCGTTTACACTGTCAGGTCTTGATGCCCAATTCCGTATACATATGATACTGCCTATATCAGATTTTTTTGTTTGTCCGTTTACACGTTCTTTTAATTGTGACCCATATCCAATTCATGTCTTTACACTTGCCGTACAATTTACGATGCATGCATAAACGCGGGTTTTAGCATCTGTGCCACACTAGCCACGATGGAAGAAACTGTCTTGTTTATAGCTCTGTGAAATATGCGAAGCATAGTATAAGCAGTGAATGGTTCAGTCCAAATTTACCCCCACGCAGTTTACGTAATGGTATGGCCCTGATGCGTGTTTGTGTGTGTGTGTGTGTGTGTGTGTGTGTAGTTGATGTAACCTTTGCCTGTGTGCACACTGGTGTTGTTGGAGAGAATAAAGTTGTTAATAAATAAAGTAGTGTATTATTAGCGACAAAAAGCAAAAGTTACAACACGAAGTTTGCCCAACTTTAAAATGATTTTGAGGCGGAGGAGGAGTGAAAGGCCCGTTATCGCAGCTTGCGCTTATGGTTTGTATGCTGTATGATGTACTCCATCATTCAGAGGAATGTGAGGGTACGAGAGAGAGATCTCAGGTCTGGTGGGAGCATATTGTGGCGACTGACCACTTTCCTTCATGTTTCCTCTGTTGTTGTCGTTTACCGCGTCGGAATCTCCACACACGCTCCTTCTACATCATTAAACCGCGGAGAAGCACCACATTGTCACAAGTTTAATGATGATTAGAACAGAACGCCTCAATAAATCCGATCTGCCTGTTTACATGACAGTCGCATTGTCACATATCCGATTTATATCGGATTTATTTCCACATATGAAGGAGACCTGAAACCGATCGCTGAATATCCGAATGCATGCGTTTTTTTTCTGTTTACACAGTCATCATACAGATCCGATCTGTGTCACATATGAACAAAAAATCTGAATTGGGTCACATTTATCTGCAGTGTAAACAGGGCCTTAAACTTTAACGGTACACAAGCAAGAAGTGCTAAAAGTTAACTGATTTTGTATGTCTGTTTGACAATTTGACAATTTGACGAGCTCTGCGCGAGTGGGCGTAACCGCTGTAAACTACTGATCTTCAAGACAGCCTCGCCGCAGCCAATCACCAGCATTTGATCCAGGCACGTTAAGGATGCAGGTTTTCTCCAAGTGGTGCTCACTGACATTGACAAGATACCCTTGGGTATCGAAATTTGGTACCGAACGAAAATGATTTTTTCGATGCTCTGTAGTATCGAGACTATTTGGTCGGTGCTTAAAAAGTATCGATCTCGATACCCAGCCCTGATAAGGAATATATTTGCCAAAACTATACCTTCCAAGCAGGGCAACAAATATTCATTATAACTTGACACTAACTATTCAAAAGGCAAAACCCAGTATTATGAATACCCCTTTTCTTAAAACATCCTTGATAAAGGGGTCAATCATTCAATATTTTAATGTGAAAGAACACACACACACACACACACACACACACACACACACACACACACACACAACAGCACCACCACCACATTGGTTCCACAATAATAAAATTTTTCAAAGTCTGGTTTGCTTGAAACACATAATAATAATAATAATAATAATAATAATAATAATAATAATAATAATAATAATGAAGAAGTAGAACAAAAAGAAGAAAAGCAACACACTGAGCTTTAAGTAATATAACTTATAAATTATTATATTAATTTTTTCATCCTTTTTTTATTTTTAAAAACAAATTTGCTCTAGTATGTACAAATAGTATTCTATTTGGACTAACCTGCATAGACGTCACTGCACAGCATGTTGTCACATACAACTCTTATAGAGACTTCTTACTAACAATTAAAAACGTAGACTGAGTCTTATTTGCAACTTCAGGAAATGACACAGCAGTCACCACTTCTGTCATTTCACTCCAGTTTGCCGTTTTGCCTCACATCCTCTTGCATCTAATGTGATCTGGCACACAAATCCATGTTGTGATAATTTTACATTTTCTGAATAAAATCTGAAGATTTATCATATGTTTCCTTCAGTGTAAAGGGCCATTCAAACCAAGAAAGGTAATTAGATTCAATCTTTCTAACTTCATAAAACCAGACCAAAACCAAAGCTATAATGGTAAATAGAAAGAGGAACTATATTGCAGAAATCACTTTTGGAACACTTTCTTAAAAAGTTTGAGCATCTATAGGGAACTTTTCTATTATTCTACTTTTTCTATTATCCAAAGGCCAAAAATCTATTATGTGAAAATAATAGTATGATGTTAGTGTGTGCACAACCACCCTATAAAAATCTGCCCACTTCTACTTTTTCATCATAAACAGTCACTCCCTATGTGCTGTTTTAAAAATGTGTGCATTGTGACATCACATTAGCAAAGGCCCCACCAATTACTCTTGACATAAGATGTTTTGGCATAAAACCACCATGAGCAAGTTTTACACAGTCCAAAATTTTACTGAAGAGAATGTCACCCTAGCATATGCAGAGTCTAATTATATATCTATCCACATCAAGCCACTGAAGAGAAGGTGGATCAAATTTGAATGGAAATGCTCTTCCAAATAAGCATAAAATTTGTTTGTTCATGATCCTGCTACACTTCCAGAAGATGATCAAGAAGACCATTTTTCGTAATAATGTGCAGTCAACATGCACGGTGCAGGCATACACTGTGCAACTTCTTTGCAGTTTCAGCATGGTCTCAACTCACAGTGTACGGGATGATTGCAACGTGGTGTAAATGCAATGCTTATGATTCATGTGCTTTGAGCATGACTGCTCACACTGTGTGAATGAAAAAACACATAACAGTGTTCTCTGTTACGGTGGTCTTCTGAGTTTTTCTTCTGAGGTAACTTAAAAAGATCACTCACCATAAAAACACAAGTTCATTCTCTGTATTCTTGGAATTGAGAAACAGTAACTGTGTTTCACTTCATAGTTCTGATTCAACCATGTGATTCTAACATGTGACATGTCAGAAAACCATTCAATTGAACCATTCACAAACCCAGCATGACAAACAATCCACAACAAAGCTAAAATTCAGCTCAATCTAAAGAAGAGTCACACAAGTCAGAATTCGGCTCAAAATCAGTGTTTTCGGCTAAATGTTTTCTATAAAGATAACATAATAGAAATAGTCTATTGTTATCTTTCTATAAAGATAACAACAGACACTCAACATTTTGGCAATTACACAAATATGGAGCTTTAAATGTACATAGTTTGTAATTAGAAAATCTATAGAAATACTACTTTGTGATCTATAGTTTGTAGTAATAAGATGCTTCTTAATACCAAGTATCCTAGGTTTGGACTATAGTGTTTTGGCAGGTTTGACTAGGGAGAACCAGAACTGAAATAGTGATTTGCAGAAGCCTGATGCATACAGATTGCTTACTTGACACACTGTGTGGCTCTTTAGCAGAATGTATGGGGCAGTTGACTCTACTGAAATAGATGTAGCTACAGCAAACAGTGTGTCCCGGATAAGCACTGGCCCTAAAACTCAAGAAAACATTTTTCACAAATTTATATTTAGAGACTGGAATAACAGTGATGTAGAAGGAATTTTTTTTTTTTTTCAAAATAAATATTCACAATTCTGAAAAAGATTGCATTTATTCAGAATGAAGATGGTTTAAGTTTAGAAATATATTAGTTTAAAATTAGTTTTGGGTTTATATAAGGCTAATTTAAATAATGTGCCAAAAGTCAAAAAGTGTATACAGTTGAAGTCAGAATTATTAGCTCTTTTCCCGTCCCCCCTGGAAAAATATATTCAAAGGGGGGATAATAATTCTGACTTCAACTGTACATACACTTTTTATTCAGCTTAACTTTTCTTTAAATACAACTGACAATAAAAACTAAATTAGAAAAATTCAAATTGAAACAATCTAAAATTTAAATATTTAAAAAGTGTTAATAAATGTATAATGAGCAAAATTCTAAGTGATATACAAACAAAAAATAGCAATATGGAAAATGAGGAGATATTTTATTGCAGTTCTAAATTATTTACCAAATGGTGCCTCACTTAAAGCGGGTCACACGATGGATGTACAACTCGGTGACGCGAGACGGCGCACATATAACAGTTGGAAGTATCGCACACCAGATGCACACATTCGCATGTTATCTAAAATGAAACTATTCAGATGGGGCTCAGTGGCGCAGCAGAAATATGAACAGTGTCCTGAGTCGTGGCTCGGTGCTGCGTTCAGCCGCTGACTTGCGACGCAGGTGTGTGTACCCTGATAGAAACATATGTTTAGAATTCTAAAATGCATAGCAATACACACAATACCCCACAATGACAATGTGAAAAAAAAAAAAAATTTAATTATTGTTGCAAATTTATTAAAATTAAAAAACCTGAAAAATCACATATATCAGACATAAGTATTCACAGCTTTTGCTCAATACTTTGTTGATGCACCTTTGGCAGCAATTACAGGCTTAAGTCTTTTTGAATATGATGCCACAAGCTTGGCACACATGTCTTTGGGAATTTTTGCCCATTCCTCTTTGCGGTTCCTCTCAAGTTCTATGAGGTTAGATGGGAAGTGACAGTGTACAGCCATTTTCAGATCTCTCCAGAGATGTTCAATAGGATTTAAGCTCTGGCTGGGTACATTGTTGAATTCATCTTTCCCTCTATCTTGACTAGTCTTCCAGTTCCTGCTGCTGAAAAACATCCCCACAGCATGATGCTGCCACCACCATGCTTAACTGTAGGTACAGTATTAGCCTGGTGATGAGTGGTGCCTGGTTTTCTCCAATCATGACACCTGGCATTTACTCCAAAGAGTTAAATTTTAGTCTCATCAAACAAGATAATTTTGTTTCTTATGGTCTGAGAGTCCTTCGAATGCCCTTTGGCAAATTCCAGGCGGGGAGTGGCTTCCGTCTGGCCACTCTACCATACAGGCCTGATTGGTGGATTGTTGCACAGATGGTTGTCCTCTCTCCAGAGAAGAACGCTGGAGCTCAGACAAAGTGACCCAGATCACTCAGCTTAGATGGCCGGCCAGCTCTAGGAAGAGTCCTGGTGGTTCCAAACATCTTCCACTTACGGTTGACGGAGGCCACTGTGCTCATTGGAACTTTCAGAGAAACAGAAATATTTATATAACCTTCCCCAGCCTAGTGCCTTAAGACAATCCTGTCTTGGAGGTCTACAAACAATTTTTTTGACTTCATGCTTGGTTTGTGCTTTCAACCCTGGGACCTTATATAGACAAGTGTATGCCTTTTCAAATCAAGTCCAATCAACTGAATTCACCACAGGTGAACTCCAATTAAGCTTCTGAAACCCCTCAAAAATGATCAGTGGAAACAGAATGTACCTGAGCTCAATTTAGAGCTTCACAGCAAAAAGGCTGTGAATACTTATGCACATGTGATTTTTCAGGTTTTATATTTTTAATATATTTGCAAAAATTAAAAAAAAACATTTCAGTGTCATTATGGGGTATTGTGTGTAGAATTTTGAGGAAATAAATGAATTTAATCCATTTAAGGCTGTTAAGGAATAAGGCTGTAACAAAAAATGTGGAAAAAGTGAAGTGCTATGAATACTTTCCGGATGCACTGTATATGGGGTAAATAAGGTCACTGACACAGGCTGCTCCCCACAGCAACAAAAAAGACTGCATGACTATTTTTTAATAGATTTTTGTACCTTAACTGGGTTGCAGAGGCAGTTTATAACTTTCGGGAAGCGGAGTTTGATCGGGAGATCATTCCATCACGCTGCAATATTGATGTCTGCAGTTGGGTGCTCTCATGTTTGCTCTGTTTACGTAGCTCTGTTAGTGTGGTAATTTAGACAATAGGCTGTTTACAGAGTAACGTTAACGTTCGGTTAAAACAATGCTTGTTTAGTGGTGTTGAATTGTATGTGCTTGTGGGAGTTATATGGCACATTTAAATTAATCTCACTTTTGCAGACAGCAAGAGGTAGGCTGTAGGCTAATTAACATTAGCATAGCTTCCAGTCACTCAATGACTTAGTTAAAACTCGATCGGTAGCACGATGGCCTCACAGCAAGGTCGCTGGTTCGAGCCCCAGTTGGCATTTCTGTGTGGAGTTTGCATGTTTTCACTGTGTTCGCGTGGGTTACAATTACATTTCTGAAAGACGTTCAGAATGCAGTAGTTACCACTTGGGGTGTAACGATACACTCAGCTCACGATACAATATGTATCACGATATAGTGTTCACGATTCGATAAGTATCAAGATATTTGGAATAAAAATTAAAACTGAAATGCAAATAAAAGATTTATTAAAAAAATTACCAAGTAAACAATTTTCAATGTATTTCTTTTGTTTCTTTTTGTTGTTCTTTAAGAAAATAACAAAATTAAGGAAAATTTAAGTAAAGGTGCAAAAATAAAAAATAAATTATTCTATTCAAGTAAATTTTCTCACGATTCTGTAGATGTAAAATAAAGGTGAATATGAGTAGGCTGTTATTATTGTTATTTCTCAGACTTATGGTAAAACAACAATAATATTGTGTGTAGGTCTACTGTTGGTTAAAATGCAAAATTTTGAATAGACTTTGAATAATGGACTTGAACAGACTTTAAATTTGTCCTGGTCATTAATGCGGAGTAAAGTGATGACATCAGAATACAACTATTCATAATTCTGAAGTTGTATTATTATGTTTGAGACATATGCTTGCAATCTGTCATTAACAATATTATTAGACCATTAATTCACAAGTAAAATCAAACATTTGTCATTATCAGATTCCCTATCGCATTATATTCAATATTATATAGGCTAGAATAGTTATACTGACACTGTTAAACATTTATTCTCATGCACAACACTCTGTGTTCGTTTTGAAAAAAAAAAAATTAAATGCTTGCCGTAATCATAACTCTAAAATGCGATATGATAATTAAATGACGTGCACGCTTTCGGTTTCATTTTCACTGCTAAGTGCTGTTCATACTTCACGTGCGGCTCTCTAACGATCACTCTGTGCCACAAACTGAATGTTATTTACAACTTTGTTACCTGTTATTCACAGCCTATGGAGGTTCTGTTCACTAAAGCAGACGCGCGTGCGTCTATCATTAAGTAGGGCGCCCGCCCTCTCTGTAATTACAGCGTACGGTCAGCAGCGCAGTGAGCGCACGTCATGTGTGATTTTGCGGCCGTGAATACATAATTACATGAAGACAGAAATTACATTTTTGGGTGAATTGTACCTTGTAAACACAGTATGTGACTCTTTCAACACCATTAGGAGGTATGCATGTCGCTGAGCACATTGTAAAACAATGTGAAGACTTCGGTTGTGTTTGCCCAGTATGCATGTCAAAAAGCGGACGGGTCTAAAGCAATGTCTGTAAAACCGAAATGTTGCCTGACGTCCGACTTTGAGAGGATGGGCCATTCTGTATTTCAACTCCATTCATCTTGACCTGGCAACGTTACTGCTGCTAGTTCACGCAATCTGAACTCACATGTGACAGCAGTTCACTAATAAAAGAAAACGGACGTCATATCGTAATAAAATCGTCATAACGCCACGATGCATATTGTGACATTTTTGCATCGCAATAAATCATACCACGATAAATCGTTACACCCCTAGTTACCACTCATTCTTGTGCACAATGATGAACACTGAAGAGGGAAACCATCAGGCTATCTGCTTTGATGATAATGAACCTTATGATGACTTCCCCCACCCACCGCCCCCTTAAAAAAATGGATTTGTGCAAATTACAGGGGTCGCCCATTGAACTCTGAAAATACGGAAATCCATATTTATACGGAAGAATCAAATCCCTGTACACGGTTGACAAATTTTAGATTTGTGCGTAAACATGCTCAAAAACTCATGCAACTTTGCACAAACAACAAAAATAATGATTGTTTGAAATGGGTTTCAGAAGTGGGTGTGGCAATATGACTCAACAGCGCCACCTATAAACATTTGATGAAGTGGCCCTCGAGCTACAATTCAGACACATACAAAAATTGACACACACATCAACCATGCCAATACCAACAAAAACGTCTTGGAGCAAAATCTCAAACCTAACAGGAAGTCAGATATTTTTAATTTCCTCTGCCAAAACAGCGCAGGTTTTGCCATTTCCAGGCATTGGTTCCAGGTGGTTTTCTCAAGTTTTGAGAAATGACATGTTTTACACTGTAACAAACACCTCCAAAATTTCATCACAAATTTTATCAGATTGAATCCATGTTTTGTCAGTATAATCCAAAGGCCTTTGTGATGTAAAATTGTGAAGATCTAGAGTTTTCGTTGAAGGACGTGTCTGTGGTGGACATACAAAATTCAATGTTTTGCCATGGAGGAGTAAGTACTTGTAACCCAACCACACAATGTCTGATCTGCCTGAAAATTCACATGTTCAATGAGATTCCTCTCCTGAAGACATCTGCAGGCAAATATTAAGTTATAACAATAACAGCACCACCTGCTGACGGAAGGAAGTTTAGCATAAATCAGTGATTTTCTCAGGCCTTTCATATATATCAGCTTAAATTATTATAGTTCACTGTTCTCTGTCATGCCAAGGACACCGGGCAGCAGTGAGCCGGGTGCGAGGTCCTTTTCATCACTTCAAATATATCTTTTCAACCCTTTGTCCAAAACTCATAAAAATGGTCTCTTCACATCTGACAGAGCATGCAAATGATCAAATGAGTCAAATGATTTTCGATTTTCCCAGGTCAGCCATTTTGGGCATCAGCCATTTAGATTTGTCATAAAATGCTATAATTTGTAAACATATTCACGTATTATTACAAAACATGGTATGCGTCTTCGACACCATGCCCTGAAAGTACTTAAAAACTTCTGGAGCAGTACAACCTTATGGCCAAAAGTTATAAGCAATTTTTTAAAAATGCTAATAACTTTTGCTAAACATTACCTTATTGACACGACATGTGTCTTGATTTATTTCCTGGTGCCATGATCATTGATACCAAATATGCCAAAAACTCCTTCTCCAAAAACGTCCGTTACTCCGATTTTTCCAAATTTGACTCAAATGTACTTCAAACCATGGTGGCAAAAAGTTATGGAATTCTAGTTGATACGCAACATGGATTTTGCTTATGCCACCAACAATTGTGCTGTCACGATGTCAAAGATCATCTGAGGCTGTAATTCTGCAATGTTTAAACATATTGATTCTGAACTTTAGGTGTGTCACTGGCACCTCACAATAACCACAACACACAAATTTGTGTTCATACTGTCACTAGTAGCGTTATAAAACCCTTAACTAACCATCAATAATGAATATTCTAAAATGGCTAATAATTGTTTATTGCATTGATTTATTGTGGTAAAATTGATACCAAAATATTCATTGGGTTATGCCGAGAACATGAATATCAAACATGCCATATTTGGGTAAACTTCCTGTCCTGTATTAATTTTGTTCAAAAACCTTCTTTTACAAACTCCTCCTCAACCATTGGTTCAATTGTCACCAAATATGACTATAATAATGTTCAGACCATGCTGACCGAAAGTTATAGAAATCATATCGATCAGCAAAATGGTGGTCGTTTACGGCATTAACAAATGTTCTAGCACGATGTTAAAGTGCATCTGAAGCTGCAACTTTGCAATGCTTTAACATATTGACACTGAACTTTAGATGTGTCATTGGCAACAAACAACGACCCCAACACATACATTTGGTAACAGTGCCAACTAGTGTTTATGAATTATAAACCGTTCACTAACCATTAATAATGGTTCATAAATTTGCTAATAACTTTAGACTGCATGTTTATTGTGGTTTATTATGTTTATTCCTGCCGAGAACATTGATACCAAATATGCCATATTTGGCTAAACTTCCTGTCCACCATATTGATTTTGTTTTGTCTACAAATCTGCCAGCAAAAGAACTACATATCCAGTCATGCACCGCTCACACACACCTGTTTTAGGTTCCATTGATTATACACACACACACAGCCAGAGGATCGTTATGAACTGATTATAGGCACACTCTAAAAAATGTTGGGTTATTTATAACCCAATGGTTGAGCTAAAAATATTTGGTGCTTTGTTGGGTTATTTTAAACCTTTATTGGGTTATTTGTTTATTAACTCAACCAGTTGGGTTACAATATTTGAATTTCAACAGTCAACTGATTTAACTGACACAGAACCGCTGTATTAATATGCGTAAGTGATGTTGTTCTTGCGTTATAAAGATTATGTAAGCTTTAATGCAGTAATATTGTTATTTTTTTAATTAAATTGCCTCTCCGTGTTGGGGTTTATATATCAGTTTCACCTGGACTCTTAATTATTGATGATACAAGCGTGCGCGCTTCATAGCCAATCTATATGAGAAAAAACGCTTTCTCTACCTCCGTGTTCATCTCTACAGTTGTTTTGGAGGAAATGATACACATATTTGAGATATTCCGTCGTCATTCTCGCTTTTAGGACCCAGCGGAGACATCATGTTGTCTTAAAAAATACTGTCCTTTCACTAGGAAACTATATTGTAACAACTAAATGCTAATATAGACACATATATGTGCTACATTTTGTTCAGGAAGTTGCTGGTTTTCCCAAGAAGTACAGAATTCGAGCATTATATTATTATTGGTGGTTATTCGGCGCTAGAGGGCACTGAATGGATCGTGTAGTCATGAGGAAGTAATCCTGGACAAGAGCAGAGCAGTAGCTTGATATATCATCTTTTACCAGAAGAGGATTCATTATCCATTTCAAGGTACTTAATTATTAACTAAAAGTGTTAAATGTTGTTATTATTACTGTTTGTGTGTACTAGTTTTCAATTCAGGTGAGAATTTAGTGATGCTGTGACCACACAACTGATAAATGTTGTCTGTCAGCTCATGTTAATTTGTGTTTTTTTGTTTTTTTTGTTTTTTTTTTTTCATTGTAGGTTGCGCTGGACAGAGCGAGCTTTGGACCTCCTTGATAATCTTGTTGAGAAAGGTGAGAAAACAACAGCTCTGTATTTTGTAATATTTACATGATATAAAAATGCACCGATACACACACTTAAGCAGTATCATGCACTGTAAAGATGTCTTTACATCACCATATGTCTTAAAATCAAATTATACATTTGTAATGTAATGTAAATACATTTATACATCTCTGAACAGCACTGGTAGCATGTAAAGACACAAATGCCTCTTTAAAAATTGTTTCTGTGCCTTATCTGAGTGTGAATTTAGTATTAGACTGTGTATCATGCATGAGGCCAAAGGTAAGTACAGATAACTGATATAGTCTAAGCACAGTTCAGAAATTTCTGGAAAATTTGACCAAATAAATTGAGATATTACAGACATT
The DNA here is from genome assembly GCF_903798145.1 of Danio aesculapii. Classification (NCBI taxonomy): domain Eukaryota; kingdom Metazoa; phylum Chordata; class Actinopteri; order Cypriniformes; family Danionidae; genus Danio; species Danio aesculapii. The sequence continues at coordinate 9,928,543 of NC_079452.1, read as the reverse complement.
AACCTATTTATATTAATCATATTAATCACCTACATATATTAATCATATGACAGTTTACTGACAGGTTCCAGTTATTTCAGTAGAAATCTGTGATGAGGAGTTTGACTCTTGCAAGTTTCTTAGCATGAGAATTAGGCACACTGATGAACATCAGTGCACAACTGACCATGTAAAATGGACCTTATTTGCCCACCAAATTTGCAAATGTGACGCACCTTACGAACTCTCATAAACGACTAATCCTGCAGCCAAAAGTGCACATTTTCATAGGTTTTTTTCTCTCTATCTGTTTAAGGTATACCCTGGAGATGACCACTTGCAGCCTTCCAGTTATCTATTCTCCGTTGCTAAACTGGGTAAGTACATGATTTTTGTTGTTATTTGGTCCGGCATGCATGTGCAAATTTAAAATTTCTGTTTTAAGGTTGGAGCGAACATCATTTAGTATATGGAGGAGTAGGTAACTAAACCATTCCTGGTGTAAAATTCCATAGCATTTTTTTCGTCTGTTGAAGTCAGTGGGGACGATCAAGTTTTTGATTTGCTTTGTCCTTTAAGTTATCACTTTTGGTCACAGATTTTTTTCATATTCATCATTTACTCACCCTCAAGTTGTTGATTTTGATTTATTTATTTATTAATTAATTAATTTATTTATTTTTATTTCTGCTGACCACAAATGATAACTTTAAAGGACAAAGCAAATCAAAAACTTGATAGTCCCCACTGACTTCAACAGAAAAAAACAAATGCTATGGAATTTCACTGTGGACCAAGAATGGTTTAGTCACCTATATTTTTCAAAATATCATGTTTTGTGTTAATTGGAGGAGAGATTTAGAACAAGGGGAGGGTGAATTACTGATGACAGAATTTCCATTTTTGTGTAAAATATCCCTTTAATAAATTCAGTGTACTGTTTGCATGGCATGGATTTAAGTGCTGTTTTTGTTTATTTATTTTTAGATTGCTTAGTATAACCACACACCAAAGAAACGTTTTGAGGTTTGGGGAGATGCATCACTGTGGATCCTCTCCTATTGCAAAAAAAGAGAGGAGAGCCTTGGATCTACCAGTTCAAGCAGATATTTCATCTAGTGAGACAATCCCGCATAACAGCTCTGTTTTAATCCCAATTTGTAGCATTTCACCTTTTGATATGAGGGGCTTGTTTTGAGATAATTATTGTGTTTTTCTCCAAGACAGCCTTGGAGATCCCACTTTGGAGATGGTGCTCTAAATTCATGGATTTAAATAAAGTTTTGCCAGTGTATTAAAAGCGGTGTATATTTTATTTACATATAAAGATTACTACTACTACTATAATAATAATAATAATAATAATAATAATAATAATAATAATAATAATAATAATTTATTATTATATAGTGATTAAGAAACTTTTTGGCAAAATAACCCAACAAATTTGTTATTTTTGTAACCCAAATTGTTGGGTTAATCTTATCAACCCAATGGATTGAGTTAAAATAACCCAACAGAAAGTCGGTGCCAAATTGACCCATCTATAGGTTACCTGTTGGGTTATTATTAACCCAACTGTTTTAAGTGAGCACTATATACACAGCACACACGCACACCTCTGGGCTGAGTCTTCTTTAACTGTGTGTGACATTAAGACACGTTTTCCTTTCCTTGCTAGACCTTTGCTTTGTTGTTTTGTTATTTACGTTGTCTGTTGCCTCCCTTGTGACCTTCCGTCTGTTTATTGACCATGACTCTGGACTGCCTGTATACATCTGTTTGTTCCTGTCTTGACCATTGTTTACCTTACCATTCTTATAATAAAACCTGCATTTAGATCTGCAATTATGGGGCAATAGACAGCAAGACCCGTTGGCAACGGAGCTTGCTGCCCAACCCAGTAACACCATTATGCTGGTTTATCCCGTACTCCTGTCACCTGTTCACCAGCCTTTACCACAGCTAGTTCACAAAACGGACGCCTCCAGTCCTCCAGATCACAAGATGGCCATCTCCAGTCCTCCAACAACAAGATGGCTGCCTCCAGTCCTCCAGCTCACAAGATGGCCACCTCCGGTCCTCTATCTCACAAGATGGCCACCTCCATCATATCCGGTTCTTATTATTATTCTTCCGGTTTCTTCCGCTCTGGGAGTCTATGGCAACCCTATAAACTGTTTGGGGCATTTCCGCAAACTTTGGCACACTGATTAAGGAAAGTCTGATTTTCGACCACAACAAATTTGTACTCTCAAACTCTCTAGCGCCACCACTTGTCCAAAATTTCACTTATGTTTTTTTTATAACTTTTGGACAGAATGGGCTACAATGAAAATTCTTTTTTCCTCTGATTCCTTGACACAAGCCAATTCAAACGCCAAATGACACAATTTTCCATCATGAACATTTTTTTTTGCTATATAAAATTTTTTGCAAAACTACTTTGAATGAACTCGTCCTAGGCCGTTTTTCCAATTTTCACCAAAATTGAATCACATGATCTACAGACCATGCTGACCAAAAGTTATGCAATTCAAGTTGATTAGACAAACTGTTTTCGATTAACTTGCGAACAAATTTAACAGCACTTGCGAAAAATTACTTAAGGTGTTATCTCCGTAACGAATTGAAGTATTTACACCAAACTTGGTTTGTGTCATCACAACCATGGTCTGAAGTTAGCTGCAGCGTTTTGGCGCACTGCCCCCTAGTGGTCCGGACACATGAAAAAAGGCTTTTTTGCTTATAATTTTTCAACCCTTGTCCAAAATTCATTTTACATCCAGTGAAGCAAATAGAGTCAATGATGTCTGATTTCTCAGGTCAGTCAATTTGCTTGTCGGCCATTTTGAACGTCAAAAATTAATACATTTTTCAGACGCAGAGGCGAATTGTTATGAAAGTCAGTATGTGTTGGCTTCCGGTTATGGTGGCGGAGTGAGCAGTCGCATTCTGTTACCTCTCCCAGTTCACGCTACTGTTGCTTATAATCTACCTACACCTATCATTTTCTTTATCATTATTTTGTTGTTTAACTGCTGTTTGATCATGCCCAAACCGTCAAAACACAACAAGCTGGAACATTCTCAAGTTATCACAGAAGACTGTACTGACTCCAGCGAGGCTAGCGTTAGCTTTGAAAGTTCGCTAACTGACTCCTCACATGGGACTCTGCTTAAACACATCGCCAGCGTTGTTGCTGAAGAGGGACAGCGAACGCAAAAGATGATGAACGACTCCTTTGCCAAACTGGAATCTGGTCTGAATGTCAAATTCGATAGCATCATTAGACGCATTGACGAGGTCGCTGCCATAACCGACTCTCTTGTGTCTCGTTTGAATGAGACTGAGTCTCGTATCTCCCTGTGAAGATGACATCGGCCTGCTGAAAATGAAATTATAGGCACTTAAAAAACTGCATATGACACTCACAGAGAAGATCACAGATCTAGAAGGACGATCCAGGCGGGACAATTTCAGGATCTTAAACCTCAGAGAATCTGTCGAAGGAAGCGACCCAATACAGTTTTTTGAATCTTTCATACCAAAACTGCTCAGTTGCCAGTCTCGACTATCGCAATAGACCGCGCGCACAGAGGGCTCGGTACGCCTACAGAGGGCCGCTCATGTCCTGTCATTATCAAGATTCATCGCTCCAGAGACGTCGCTACAATTCTGTCTGCAGCCAGACGCAAAGGCCAACTTCATTTAGAGGATCAACCACTTCGTATCGCTCCCGACATCCCACCTGCAGTTCGAGCCGCGAGAAGAGCCTTTAACCCGGTCTGCACCGTACTCATTGAAAAGGCATCCGGTCCCAAATGAACTTTCCTGCTCTTTTGATCATCAAATTGAATGGCATTCAGAAATCTTTCAGAGACCCGAAAGATGGTAAAACATGTTTAGACGGTAGTGTGAAAAGTAATTTATTTCCTAACTCCCTCCTGGTTGATCAGTAGTCATACGAACTGGATCATTTAGTGGGTGTGGTAAATATTATAATTGGGAGAGTTTTCCTATGTTTAAATATTTGTTAGTGAAGCTTTGGTGTTTTCATTAGCTAGGATATTGTGTAATTGCAGTTTTTTATTTCTTCTCCCTATTTCTCTGTGTTTTGTAATTCATACAGTTCCTAGCTCCCTTTTTAGCTCTTAAAGGAGGATAGACATGGGTAAATCCAATCTTCTCCTTGTTTTATTTATGTTTTTATTTGTTTTGAATTTTTTCTTATTTTGGCCTGGACCAGAGTTTAATGCTTATCTTCATTTTTTATCTGGTACTCTGCATAGTTTTTTTTTTTTTATTTATTTGCCCCTATTTACTTTTCTATTATTCCATTAAGGGTTGATGGTGTTAAGCTGAATATTCTTACCCTTAATGTTAGGGGCCTGAATAATCCAGTGAAACGTTTTGCTATACTAGATTTTTTGCGTAAACAAAGAGTAAACGTATCCTTTTTACAGGAGACCCATCTTGTCAAGAAGGATATTAATCGGATTTCTAATACTATTTTACCATGTTATTGCCTCTTCCTCAGCTGTACATAAATCTAAAGGTGTGGCGATTATATGCCAGCGCAACTTGAGTTTCAAGCTGTTGGATTGGCTGATAACAAAGGCAGAATATTTGTTTCAAAAGTTCAGATAGAAAAAAAGAGATATTGCCTTTCTCAATTTTTGCGAAAAATCTTTTTTTGCTCAAATCACCAAAACTCTTCTAGCGCTTTCTGATGTCAAATTGATAATAGGCACTGATTTTATTGCTGTTGTTGATTGTTCAGTGGATAGGTCTGGTCATTCTGAAAATGTTGATCAAAAATATGGGCCAGAGGCCTTACCGTCTTTGATTAGTGACACCGGTATGATAGACATTTACATTTACATTTAGTCATTTAGCAGACGCTTTTATCCAAAGCGACTTACAAATGAGGACAAGGAAGCAATTAACACAACTATAAGGGGCACAGTTAGTGGGTATAGCCAGAGAGGCAGTTGCAGTTTAGGAAGGAAAGTGGGAGACTAAACAGTTGCGTTTTTAGGTCGTTTCTTGAAGACAGCAAGTGACTCTGCTGTTCTGATGTAGTTAGGGAGTTCATTCCACCAACTGGGCAGATTGAATGTGAGAGTTCGGGAAAGTGATTTCTTCCCTCTTTGGGATAGAACAACGAGGCAGAGAGCTAGCAGAGAGTTGCAATAGTCCAGTTTGGAGAGGACAAGAGCTTGAACAATGAGTTGAGCTGTATGTTCAGATAGGAAGGGTCGGACCTTTCTGATGTTGTAGAGTGCGAATCTGCAAGATCGAGCAGTTCTAGAAATGTGGTCAGAGAAGTTCAGTTGGTCATCAATCATTACTCCAAGGCTTTTACCATTTTGGATGCAGTGATGGTTGCTCCATCCATCTGGATTGAAAAGTTATGGTGAAGAGTCGGGTTGGCAGAAACTTCAAGCATTTCCGTTTTCGTGAGGTTAAGCTGGAGATGATGATCTTTCATCCAGTGTGAAATGTCTGACAGGCAGGCTGAAATGCGAGCTGGAACCGAGGGGATCATCAGGGTGAAAAGAGAGGTATAGCTGGGTGTCATCAGCATAGCAGTGGTAGGAAAAAACCATGTTTCTGGATGACTGTTCTAAAGATGCCGTGTAGAGAGAGAAGAGAAGTGGCCCAAGAAGAGAGCCCTGAGGTACCCCAGTGTTTAGATGCTGTAGGTTGGACACCTCTCCCCTCCACGACACCCTGAATGACCTGTCCGAGAGGTAGGAACTGAACCATTGAATAACAGTGCCTGCGACGCCCAGTCACTCAAGCGTAGATAGCAGGATCTGGTGGTTTACAGTGTCAAAAGCAGCTGATAAATCCAGCAAGATGAGGACAGATGATTTAGAGTCTGCTTTAGCCAGTCTGAGATCCTCCACGACCGAGAGCCGGGCAGTCTCAGTTGAGTGGCCTTTCTTAAAGCCAGATTGCTTGTTGTCCATGAGGTTGTTTTGAGTAAGAAAGTCTAGGACTTGATTGAACACTACTTTCTCCAAAATCTTGGCCATGAATGGAAGCAGGGATACCGGTCGGTAGTTTTCAAGTAGCAGTTGATCCAGGTTGGGTTTCTTTAGCAGTGGGGTTACCCTAGCCTGCTTAAATGAAGTAGGGAATAGACCAGAGTCAAGAGATGTGTTAATTATGTGAGTCAGTGTTGGTATGACTGCAGGAGAAATGGCTTGCAGGAGATGAGAGGGAATGGGATCAAGCGGACAGGTGGTTGCATGGCTTGATAGCACGAGATTGGACACCTCAGACTCAGAGAGCTGGGAAAAAGAGGTGAGTGTGTGTGGTGTTGGTGGTGTATCTTGCGTGTTTGTTGTAGGTGCAGCAAATTGAGCACTGATTTTTGCAGTTTTGGTGCAAAAGAATGTAGCAAAGTCATCAGTAGTGAGTGTGGAGGATGCTGGTAAAGGAGGAGGATAGAGGAGGGAGGAAAATGTTTTAAAAAGTAAGCGAGGATTGGTGGCACTGTTGACTTTCTGATGGAAGTATGTCTGCTTTGCAGAAGTAACCTCAGTCGAGAAAGAAGACAGAAGAGTTTGGTATGTTATGAGCTGTTCAGGATTTTTAGTTTTTCGCCAACTTCTCTCAGCAGCCCGAAGTTTTGAGCGATGCTCACGGAGAACATCAGAGAGCCAGGGTGCAGGTGGACTGGCCCGGGTTGGTCTGGGTGTAAGAGGGCATAGTCTGTCTAGACATGATGTTAGCGTGGAGCAGAGTGTATCAGTGGCACTGTTCGTATCAAGTGCAGAGAGTTTGCCAGATGGAGGAAGAGAGTTAGAAACAATGGTGGATAGTCTATTGGGTGAGAGAGAGCGTAGGTTTCTGCGAAAGGCAACTAGAGTTGGAAGGGTGTGGCGGCTCAGGAGTAATGTGGATGTTTGAGAGAGAGAAGGAAATGATCCGATGTTTGTAGTGGAGTTATTAGTGTTTGATTAGCGAGGCAATGTCGAGTGTAAATAAGGTCTAGTTGATTACCTGATTTGTGAGTAGCAGAAGTAGGTGCTCTTTTGAGGTCGAAAGATGCAAGCAGAGTCTGGAAGTCAGCAGCTTGAGGTCTTTCAATGTGGATGTTGAAGTCACCTAGCACCAACAAGGGAGTGTCATAATCAGAAAAGATGAGAGAAGAACATCCAGTTCATCTAAGAAGTGACCTAATGTACCCGGTGGGCGTAGATGACAACCACATTTATGCGGAAGGGGTGGATAATGGTGACTGCATGGAAGTCAAAAGAGCTGATTTTGGCAGGGACGGTCTCTGAGTGAATTTCCATTCTTTGGAAATCAGTAGTCCAGTCCCACCCCCTCTCCCTGTCTGACGAGGAGTGTGGGAAAGAGAGAAATTAGTAGAAAGAGCGGCATGTGTAGCAGTGTCCTCCGGTTACAACCAGGTCTCAGTTAGAGCCATGAGACTAAAGTCAGAATGAGTGGCTATGGAGGTAATAAAATCTGTAGATTGACAATTCCAGAGGCCCACAGAGAGAGAGAGTTGTGAAATAGAGGATACATGAATTGATCGAAGGTTGTGAGGGTTGAGCCTGCAGCGTACCTCCCGTGCTCTGCGAGTGTTAGTAACAACAGGAATTAGCAAACGCATGGTAAAGTGCAAGGAAAACAATAATGAGTGCAGAGATAAAGTAAAAGTACTCAAGTGCTTTGTCGGTGTCTTTGCTCGGTGGAGTCGCGCAGGTAGAGTCGTGGTCTTTACCCTCGTCGGTCTTCACACGAGGGCGGGCTTCACACGAGGCTGCCGCGACTGCTGCCGCGGTGATACTAGTCACTTATATACACCCCCGATCGCTTTGCTGATTGAGTTCAGCTGGACACGCCTCGAGAGACCTTTGGCGCATACTAAATCCGAATGTTAAAGACTACTCTCACTTGTCTTCTAGACACACAACTTTTTC
>NC_079452.1:9918737-9920518 GCF_903798145.1 Danio aesculapii | reverse complement strand
GAGCACCCCCCTAAATTAATGGTAGGGAAAACACTGATCCAAATCACGTGTGAACTAAAGCCTTTGCTTTCCTAATAATAATAATAATAATAATAATAATCATCTATTTATGATAATGAGAGAATTAGTTTTAGTTTAATCATTTTAATTTGTCTTGGCTTGGCCATTTTGTTTATAACAAAATTATTACTAATAGTATGTTGTACTATAATTAACAGAACTATTTAGCTACCTAGTTATCTTAATTTATTCTTACATTAGAATACCTATGGTAAAGGCCTTTCTGACTAACTAAATTAAATGAGATTGATGCTCTGATGATCTCTCTTTCTTTATAAACCAATTTGATTGACTGAAAGTTCTTACATTTTGTTGTATGTTTAAATAAAAAAATAATAACCCTTTAACCCATTAAATGTTGCTCAACTGAATTACTCAACTAAAAATATCGCGGGTTAGTTAATTACTATGTGTAGTTTTGTTTTGGTACCAAAATTGATAGAGAATTTAATTTTCACTGGTACTAAATACTGACATGTTGCACTAGTCAAACGTTTGGACACACAAATGGGTCCTTTTGACTGGTACTGTGCCATAATATGCATATAAAGAATCTGAGCATTCAGCTCACATTTCTGCACTGCAAAAAGGTTTCAAGTACACGTGGCCAGACTGCGGAATTTACTGTGTGTTTTTTTAAGTGACCAAGCCTGTTCTGGTTGACTATCCATTAGTCAACTATTAGGAGATGGCCCTAATATCAGGTAAACATGATTCCACACGACTAGCCAGAACCTTGGGTAATATTTTATACCAGCATTCAATTAACTAACGGGTCTGTAACTACTACATACAGTCAAGTCTTTTTAAGAAAAGAAATAGAGGCTTGATTTAAAGGGCCATGACCCCCCAAACCCCCCCCCCCCCCACCCCACCCCACCCCTCTTCTTTAAAAGGCTACATGATGGGTGTGGATGAAGGGAAGAGGGGATCAAGGCCAGCAAAGCAGGGACAAAAAGAAGGGGATAAATATCTGTTACATATGATCATATTCTGAATTTTATATAGCATTATATAACCGCAATTTCTTATATTATTATAAAGACAATAATATAAACAATATAAATATGCAACCTATATTTTTCAAAATACTACACAAAATTATGCACACACACACACACACACACACAAAAAGGTGCTGAGGTAGAGGACTTCTCTCTCACTGAATCCCCAGATCTAAATGCAGACATACACTGTAAAAAATGAATCTTGAGGCTTGTAATTTTCATTAAAAAAATTAATGTGGTCATTAAAAATAATGAGCATATTTTCTTTAAAAAAATTGATATTCTGCATTTATTATAAAATATTAAGAAGATTTCGCTAATATAACTAAGATTTTAATTTTACTTATTTTTTACTTATTAAGCAAACTAGTGCAATTATTAAGCTTAATTTGAGAAACCAGTTAAGCTAATAAAATTGAGGAAAGATGGCTTCACGTTTATTTTAAGAAAATTCACTCAATTATGTGGATTTGATTGAGATGTTTGCATTTGAATCTCTACAACGGCAGTGATCAGACGACATTTTGAAGGAGCAAATCAACAGCGTGCATGTTAAGAGGTAAGCATTAACAGTTTATCATTTTATTGTCTTAAGTAGCCTAAGCTCTTTCAGGAAAGACACATGCTGTTCAAACTTGTTCAGGAGGTTAGTTTTTGCCATATGATGTATATAGGGATACACGGGTATTTTTAACCACCCATTCCTATTTGAAA
>NC_079452.1:9851237-9913737 GCF_903798145.1 Danio aesculapii | reverse complement strand
TGGAAATCTGCATAATATTCCTGCAGGATTCCTGCGGGTTTTTTTTTTTTTTTGTAAGGGACATTCATACGTGTGTGTGTGTGTGTGTGTGTGTGTGTGTGTGTGTGTGTGTGTGTGTGTGTGTGTGTGTGTGTGTGTAAAGTCTCCGTTTAAAAATACTATATAGAATGTTTGTAGTTGGCTTAATTTTCAGTTAACGTTAGCAGTGACTGCAAAAACGAAACGTAACATTAGCCAGCGTGCTAATCGTTTAAAGTAAGCATCAAAATGAAAATCGTAAAATGTAATAAAATGTTTCTTACGCTTTATGTAGTTTTAGTAGCGCATCTTCATCTCTTCACCATCACCATAAATCATAACTAATAACAGGCCTCTGTCATTTCCTTCGATATATGATCAGCAGTCGCCGCTATCAGTCGTTGCGATGCTTGTTTGGTCAGTGTGTCATAGCTACATCTAAGGTTGAGGATTCCAATGAATATTTAGGGATGGCTGACACGAAACTAGCATTTCGTTGTCGAGATCCCGAAGCACAAGTGTTCCGAAACACTGCACCGAAGTATGATCCGAAACAATAGGTCACGTGACTAAAATGATCCGAAGCACCCTGGTCACGTGACTAGAGCGATTCAAAGCGTCGGACTTTTCAGACGGGTTTAGAAGTTGCTGCGTCCAACTCGCATATGCTACGCCCTAAAAGTGTGTACTTATTTGTGCATAAAAATACATACTTTTGAGTGTGTAACAACAGAGTATGCAAGCTTTGGGACATGCTACTTCCTCGTTAACAGATCGTTGTGTTGCTTTGTTATGAGCCCTGTCAATATTTAATATATGTCATATTTAATTTCCTACCTTATCGGAGATGAAGCAGCAGGTTAATCTCCCATTCACGAGTCTTTTAGCAGAGAAATCTCCCCGTCTTTGGATACTTAACGTTATGCATTCAGACATTAATGTGCAATCACGTCTTTATAGAAGTTCAGTATTGTTGTTGCAGATGAAATATAACACAGACAACGCGATTTAAATATTTTCCAGTTGGCTAGATATTAATTAACAACAGTAATACAAACATCTGTACCGAAGCCTCTCTACTTGAGGGCTGGTCTTGCGCGTTGATCGTGTTTATTTTACTTTTCACTCGCGTTTGTAACTGTTAGTTCTAATCTTACGTCCAAAAGAGTGCTGTCTGTTGGCAATATCAGCGGTTAGACACATTGACAATATGGACGGTACTACACTTTATAACCGGAAATGGTAAACCATCCGAGAAACCTTTACCACGTTCAACGATTTTGTCCATAATAATTCCATTTTCAAATACTATTTAATTTAGGACGGATAGTATGCTAATTGGGACGCAACTGCACATCAATATAGCATTTGTAACTCTGTATAACAATAAATAATAATTTTACAGTACTGTGACGGGTTCATGGTGGGGGTAGGCGTTAATAATACCATTTATTGGGTAATTTAATAAATAACATAATTAATACTCGGGACAACTGCTGTTTTTATATTGCTGTGACGGCTGGGGTCAGGGTTGTAGGGGTAGACGTTATGAAAATACAATAAAATGTAACAAATAATATAAACAATCTAGCTGATTTAGCAACACTGCGTCCCAATTCGCATCCTTAATTAAATAGTATTTTAATATAAAATTATTATGGACTAATGGTTTCGAGATCTGGCGAATCTGCGTTTGATTGACAGGGTCAGGAAAACCCTCTATTTTATGTAGCAAGTAGGCTATGCTGCAAATGAGTTCGAATTCCGACTTGCACAAATGCTCAGAAAAAGGTTTTTGTGATCAAAACAAGACATATTTATTCACATATTGTTTATGTAAATGTGAATTCTGACCAATGTTAAAATAAAACACGTTACACGAACAGAGCATTTAAAAACTATTGCATTACATTATAATGTCTATAGCTGCATTACCCTAGATTCGAGCCCATTATATCTGCATGCTAGTCAGGAACTCTCACCGCTAAATCCACTAAATCACTTGAAGTAATTCTACAGCGTGGGCTATAATTCCTCCATTTGTGTAACTGTTTCTTTGCTGAAGCTGTTCCAGAGTAATACATAAAAATACCACTTGGTGTCGCTGTAGAGTCAGGTTTCGAAACGTTTCAAAGCTTCGACACTTTTGCTTCAACTGTTTTCAGTGTTTCATAAAGCCTCGCTCTGACCAAGACTGAATATTATCACAATAATAAACTCCTGTAGTTTTGCAGCAGTCCATGTTTTGTAGACGAACTGCATTACTGCTTGTGGACAGAGATGTGACCTTATTTGGGATATCACATTTTATGCAACCTGCTGTGTGTTACATAGATAGAGAGAAAAAAACTTTAAGGAAGGTCATGATATATTTAAAAAAATGTGTAGCCTACCTGGCAGACAGCTATCGATTAAAGCAATGAGCTCTATTTATTTTATTATTGTTGTTATTTTTTTTTTGCTCTTCTTCTTCTTTTTATTTATATTAGATTTTTAAAATATACTTGTAAACATGTAAATGTAAAATATTAATCGCATAACCTTCAAATAGGCTGCCAAAATCATCAAAAAATATTTGCAGTACTATTTAACTGAGTGCTTTACAATAAATAATTTAAATATGGTTTTACTAAAAGAACCTTAGCTGAGCAGTAATCCCTAATTAAAATCTACAGCCTACATCTAAAATCCAAAAAGTCAATTACAGAAGACTGGCACCATTTATTTATTTGTCAGTTGTCACGTGGAGGTGGATATTAACGATGCTATACATTTTACAATGGAATAGGAGTTGAATTGCTTATGGATGTAAAACAGTGCATTCAAGAGTAACCATAGACTGTAAAAAATATATGGATGACATAACAGCACCTTCTTTTTTATTAAAGAGCCCATATTATACATGAAATAGGGTCATATTTTGGTTGTAAGGGTCTCCAACAACAGTCTAATATGCATGCAAGGTCAAAAAACACTTTCATGCTCTTATAATCTGCATTTATTTTTACCTAATTGTCCCAGCGACTCCCATATGAATCGTTCAGCGATTCATTTGTTCCCAAACCCCTCCTCAGCGCGAAGCTAATCTGCGCTGATTGGACCGATGACAGCCTGTTGGTCGATGACACTGACAGGCTTCAGCACGAGACAGAGTGAAATGCCCAGCTGCTAATCAACAGTATAAAACTAGTCACAGTGCATACACGCTTCATACTGGATTTTGGCTGCCAGTGGGTGAATGTAAATACAGACAATGGACTAGAAAATACTGACGACTAACTATTTTATTGAGCAGAAAGTCCAAGAACTAGCGAGGAGATCTCCAAGCCCGTCGCAGTGTACTTGCTCTTTTGCACACACACACACACACACACACACAGGGCCGGCGCGTCCAGAATAGAGACGGCGCGGCGGCGACACCTCCCTCACCACCCGCGTCCTCAGATCATGATCATCCTTTGCCTAGAGCGTTACCCTCCTCAAAGAGGACACACACACACACATTAACCTCCTAAGAGGAGACACTCACACACACGAACCTCCTAAGAGGAGACACACACACACATTACACTACTCCCCGAGGACACGACACACACGCCTAGAGCGCCAGATCAGCTTGCTGGGTGCAATTTAGACACCTCACCTCGAACCTGAGCTGAACTATTTTGAAACTTGACCGTTGCATGTGTGTAGGAAAAGCTGACGATCCGTAAACAAAGCGGCACGCGTCGCGATTTTAACGTGGCTTTACACGCGATATGAGAATATAAAGAGTTAACCTGATACAGCACACGCGGTTACAAGTAACAAAGTACAACTAAATACATAATTTGCAAGCTAGAGTAAACGAGGCAACAGTTTTAATCGCACGTACTTACACTTGTGAAATGGGGGAAGAAACTGATCCATGATGCACTAATCCATGTTCTGACAGTCTTTACTGATCCTTCCTTTTAACAAACCGATGAAGTCTTCTTTTTTTAACATGTAGTTTCCAGAAGCACTCAAACTGCTCAAGGCTGGGCTATATTGCTGAGCTTTCATCTTTGGGTGAACTGTCAATAATATCCGTCTGCACAGCGTGACTTCATTCGACCGGTGTCTGTGTGTGTGTCTGTGTGTGTCTCTGTGTGTGTGTGTGTGTGTGTGTGTGTGTGTGTGTGTGTGTGTGTGTGACTTTTTTCTGTTAGTGGGCGGGGCCGCAGGTTTCAAATCTCCCGGGTTTGCGCGCACAACTACTTGTGTTTCGTAGCCGCATCATCACGAAACACCTAATGACTCGTTATCAAGACGACTCATTTGAAGCACTATGAGTCGACTCTTTTATAGATGAATCAATAGTTTTAAACACTGTACACTTACAGATTTAAGCCTTAGCTGGATATTTCACTTCACTTAGAGCTGTGTTACACACTACATGGAAGGGCATTTTCAAAAACCCATAATATGGGCTCTTTAAATTACATAAACAATAGGCCTATACTTAAAACCAAAATTAGAAAAGTATGTATACAATTGATAAATAAACAATATCAGGGGCAAATACACATAAGCATAAAGATATTAGTTATACAACCAGGAAAATATTATGAGAATAACATAACAACAGTTTTAAGGGCTTTGGAATTGTTGGATGTAAGTAGAGTATTGAGGTAGGATTTAAGATCTTTCCAGAAAACAGGAAAACAAGGTTTAGCATCTGGAAATTAGCATTTGTGCAAAAAGGATTTTGCAAGAAAAATGAATAAATTTATTAGATAATAGATATTGAAGAAAATGCATGTATAAAAATACAAAAATCCTTCCAGAATATATTGGTGTATGTACATTGCCAGAAAATATATATTTATTTATTTATGGGATATTTTACTAAAAACTGCCGGTCTTTAATAAGAAATGTCCTGTTAATTTACACACATTCACTGTCAGATCAAAAGGTACAACGAAGGTGCCTTTGTCAGTAATACAAAAAACATTAAGTTGAGTTAACAAGATTATTAGTTTTCTGGAGAGGTGAACTACTCTGTAACAAAACTTTTTAAGTTGTGCCAACTGAATTTTTTTATCTGCAGAACTGGCAGGCCTGAAGTTGAGATAACAAAAAAAAAAAAACATAATGCTTATTTCCTCAGTTTTTTTGTTTTTTTTTTGTGTGTGCTTAAATTTTTTTCACCTTTAATTAATAGGAGAGTTGAGAGTATACCGCAGACCGTAAAGCAAGGGAAAAGGAGAGCGTGGATTTATCAGCATAGGACCTCAAGGCGGGAACTAAACTCAGGTCGCCATAAACGCTTGGAGTGCCATATGTCGACACACTAACCACTACACCATTGGCACCAACGTGTACTCAACTTTTGAAAACATTAGTTGCACTGACCTAAAATGTCTGAAGTTGTCTGAAGAACAAAATAACTCTTTTGGAAATTGGTACTAAGAAATAATACATTACCAGAACAAACACAAGTTGAAAATGAGTTCTTTATAATTTTACAATAGCAATGTTATTAGTTATGTTATTAATGTTATTAGGTTATACTTGAGTACCTACTCCATTGGCGTGATTTATCCTACACTGCCAACTTCTTTCTACAATACATTCAGATGCATTTAAATATTAGTTGGCATAATCCTTTTGACATAGTCCTTCTCCATTTTTAAGCTAGCATTATGTGCCCTGGGAAGCAATTTAGGGTAAATGATTGTCCCAATTGCCCAAGATGGCATAGCGTTTCTTTGAGGTGCATAGAAAAATAATTATTACAAATTATTAGAATACAATAATATTTAAAATAAAGCCCTTAAACAAAATATGACTCATATTTAATGTTTTATTATAAGTTTTTACAAACAGCCAAGGCCACACATTCAAACAAGCAAGATGTGCTTTGATATTCATGTTTTCAAAAAAATAAAAAATAAAAGTCCTTAAAGGCATTGCATGACTATTTAATAGTGTTAATGGTGGGTGGAGAAATATCTGAAATGCTGGCCTTGTTTACCAGTTCACCTAGGGCTAACAACTCGGTCATGAGGAATATTCATGTGAGATGTCATCTCTCACTTTGTATCAGGACAGCCACACATTCAGGCTGGTCATGAACTCATACAAAACAACCAATATCTAAAGTAATACTGAAGAAATGCCTGTCGATCTAAACTGCTGCAAGTGAAAAGCAGACAAAAAGAAAACTTGTCCATTAAATTGATGTTATGAAACATGAATTTTGTATTGTGAATTATAGACTGAAAAGTGTTGTTTAAATATTTTTATGCATATTATTACATTTTATATAATCAAAGACAAGAAACAGTTCATTTTTGTCAATTATTTTTAAATAAAAATTGTCCGTAGTGTATGTGTGTGAATGAGAGTGTGTGGGTGTTTCCCAGTGAAGGGTTGCAGCTGGAAGGGCATCCACTCCATAAAACATGTGCTGGATAAGTTGACGGTTCATTCCGCTGTGACGACCCCAGATTAATTAAATTAATTATTTAAAGGGATTAATTCATTAAAGGGACTAAGCTGAAAAGAAAATGAATGAATGAATGAATGTTCTAGTTATATTAAAATGGATACAGTTCTAGGACACTCTTGAAGGACAATACCCTAAAAGAGCAGCTCCACCAAGCAAACCAAGAAAGAATGGGTGAACCAAGGAACATTCCCAGATCTTCTGTAAATAAGTGGCATATCTTCAGTACACTTTCAACATAAATTACTTTTCCAGCTATTCCCATCCTTTAAAGTCTGGATGATGTATAGTAGTATCTGTGTATTATTTTGTAGTGAACGAATTTCCCCAAGATTCTCTTCTATTTTTAAACTACACATTGGAGAGGATTAGCACTAACACTAATATTCTCATCAATATTAATACCTAGTTCTTTCTGCCAAATCAATTTTAAATTATTTCATATATCTAAATTTGCACTTAGTGTCAATTTGCATCACATAGATTCAGTCCTAGAGTCATGTGGTGAATGTAGATAAGCATTTACAGTATTGTCATTTACATATATGTAATGTACCAGTATCTATTTCGATTTGATTAGTACTTTTTTTTTTATTTTTTTTTTATTAAGTACAAGTACTTATTATGGTGGCTTGAAAAGCCAGCATATTGTTATCTATCAAAACTTTTTCTTCTTCTTCTTCTTCTTCTTCTTCTTCTTCTTCTTCTTCTGAGACTAATTTCTAAGTGTATCTCCTCCTAGGCCTTTCAAGCTACATACTTCAAACTTTCGTCAAACCTTCAAACTGGTCTGACTCGGGTTGCTATATCTTTTCTAACTGATCCGACTTTGGGTTTTCCGAAAAACGACCCAGAAAAATCCCAAAAGTCCCATTGACTTAACATTGGGTCAAACTTTGTGAGCTCATAACTCTGCATCAGACTGTCCTACAGACTAGAGTCTGGCCTCATTCAACTCAGTCTAGCCAGCAGCCAATCACTGATTACCTTTAAACTTACTAGCCACTCCCTAGCAACCAATTTCAGCACCCTAGCAACTGTCCCAGAGACTGTGACTAGCTATTCTAACACATGCTAACAGTTTAAACTTCCTACTGACATGCTAATCTTCCTAGAAAGGTGCTAGCAACACGATAGTGACATGCTAGTCATGCTAGTAACATGCTAATTCATGCTAACAACTTGCTAATTCATGCTAGAAACAAGCTGATTCATGCTAGAATCATGCTAGTAACATACTAATATCATGCTAATTACATGCTAATATCATGCTAGTTACATGCTAATTCATGCTAGTAACCTGCTAATTCATGCTAGTAACATGCTGGTAACATGCTAATTCATACTAGAATCATGCTAACAACATGCTAATTCATGCTAGAAACATGCTAGTAACATGCTAATTCATGCTAGTAGCATGCTAATTCATGCTAGAATCATGCTAATTCATGCTAGAAACATGCTAATTCATGCTAGAATCATGCTAACAACATGCTAATTCATGCAAGAAACATGCTAGTAACATGCTAATTCATGCTAGAAATACGCTAATAACATGCTAATTCATGCTAGAATCATGCTAACAACATGCTAATTCATGGTAGAATCATGCTAGTAACATGCTAATTCATGCTAGTAACATGCTAATTCATGCTAGAATCATGCTAATTCATGTTAGGATCATGCTAGTAACATGCTAATTCATGCTGGAAACATGCAAGTAACATGCTAAATCATGCTAGATCATGCTAGTAACATGCTAATTCATGCTAGAATCATGCTAGTAACATGCTAATTCATGCTAGAATCATGCTAGTAACATGCTAATTCATGCTAGGATCATGCTAATTCATGCTAGGATCATGCTAATAACATGCTAATTCGTGCTAGAATCTTGATAGTAACATGCTAATTCATGCTAGAATTATGCTAGAAACATGCTAGTTCATGCTAGAATCATGCTAACAACATGTTAATTCATGCTAGAAACATGCTAATCCATGCTAGTTACAAGCTAATTCATGCTAGACGCATGCTAATTCATGGTAGAATCATGCTAGTTACATGCTAATTCATGTTATAATCATGCTAGTTACTAGCTAATTCATGCTAGAATCATGCTAGTAAC
Organism: Danio aesculapii; assembly: GCF_903798145.1. Classification (NCBI taxonomy): domain Eukaryota; kingdom Metazoa; phylum Chordata; class Actinopteri; order Cypriniformes; family Danionidae; genus Danio; species Danio aesculapii. The sequence goes on along the minus strand of NC_079452.1, from coordinate 9,905,118 downwards.
ATGCTAATTCATGCTAGAAACATGCTAGTAACATGCTAATTAATGCTAGAATCATGCTAATTTATGTTAGCAACTGCCTAGCAACCACTCAGAATACTTTAGCAACAACCCAGAAACATACTAACATATATGTACTTATCTATGCCGACTGTTTCAAACTTCATAAAAACTGCTTCAGTTATTTACACTTTAAAACGACTTCAAACTTTTAGACTCAGCTTTTCAAGCCACCATAAAGTTTGTCCTCAAACTTTAATATCTAGTTAATTAGATACTAGTGCTTTTAAAAAAAAATACTAGACCTTACTCATTAGACACTACACTGAAAAAAATATTCAAAGATGATTCCTTGGATTTACAAATTTTCTTTAGTTAAGTGGCTGTAAACAATTAATTTGGGCTGAATTTAAACAAACAAATTAAGCTGAACATTACTAAATTTAATTTGATTAATTTCAACACATATAAATTGTTTGCAACAATTTTGCAGACATAATTTTTTTCAGTGTAGTTCTTTTTTTTAGGAGATACTGGTACTCGTTCATTAGATACTAGCACCTATTAAACAGATACTTATTTTTAAAATTAGTACTTAATTTTGACAGGCGGCGCTCCCTGCATGTGCAATGCTGCAGACCTCTGAGAGGCAAATGTTTTTTCTTGTCTTTTTTATTTCATTGCTTGCTTTCCAATGCAATGATGGTAGGCACAAGCCTTGGTAAGTTAAACTATGACTGTGACACTTTGCTACATCTATGGTTGTTTAGCCGAAGAGTACAGTTTGATTCCACTGTTTTGGATTCGCTTCCACGCTAACAGCTAATGCTAAGCTGGTTCAACTAAAAGCTAGCGCTCATGCAGACAATAACAAGCTGAGGAGGAGATGAGGATATTGTAACTGTTTGCTGTTTTTTTGTATATTTTGTATATACGTTGTTTATGTTTTCTAAGATAATTTCTTGTTATTGAGAAAATAAGTTACATGTATTATTTGTGAATTTATTTTGTTTGGGACTTTTAATTTGAAGTCTCTGAGGTTGTATGAAATGGCTGACTGCTCATGAGGTTATCACTTAATTAAAATCTAGAAAATTGGTATTGAAGGAAGAATGTTTGATTGGGTATTGAGTTTTTTATATGATAGAACAATTCAAGTCCAAGTGGGAAGTGAAGTTTCACAAATTATGAATATAGAAAACGGAACTCCACAGGGAAGTGTGATTAGTCCTATACTTTTTAACATTATGATTAATGATATTTTTAAAAATGTTGCTCCTGGAATTAATACAGCACTGTATGCAGATGATGGAATAATGTGGAAAAGAGGAAGGAATATTGCATTTAATATGGATAAAATTCAAGAAGCCATAGACATAGTAGAGAAATGGTCATTAGAATGGGGTCATTGATAAAAAACATGTTATCAAATTTTTACAAAGAAGAAAATAACAGGGAATAAACAGCTTACATTATATGGATCATGTTTAGAGAAAGTAGACAATTTTAAGTATCTAGGATTATGGTTTGATCAAAAGTTAACCTGGAAGAATCATATAGAATATATTTTAAAGAAATGTGGAAAAATATTAAATTTAATGAGAGCAGTGTCAGGACAAGACTGGGGTGCTGACAAACAGTCGTTAAAAGGAATTTATGATGGACTTATGCGATCTAGTATTGACTATGGATGCCTTGTATATGAATCAGCATCGTCAACATTATTAAAGAAACTAGACATTATGCAAACTAAGGCATTAAGAATTATTTTAGGGGCAGTAAAAAACACCTATAGCTGCTCTTTAAATAGAAACATCAGAAACACCACTCTATATAAGAAGACAAAAATTGGCTATGGCTTATTGGGTAAATCTACAGGGACAAAGAGAGAATCATCCTGTAAGAAATGTTTTGAGTGATTGTTGGGAAATTATAAATACACAAGGGAAGGGATTTGCCTGGAAAATAAAAGAATAGGTAAATGAGAATGGTCTTGATATAATATCATTTGCATAAATAAATATAATGTCACCAATTTCACCTTGGTTATTAGATCAACCAAAAGTAGATTTAAAATTACATGAAAACAAAAGAGAGATGGAAGAAGCTGTTAACATAATCACACATGTCAAGAACTACATTAATAATGCATATCACTCATATCTACAAATATATACAGATGGTTCAAAGAGTTTGGAATCAGGAAGGACAGGAGTAGCACTCTATATGCCAGAACTTGAAGTGAGGAAGGCTGGAAGGATATCAGACGGAACTTCTGTATACACAGCTGAGATGGTTGCAATTTTGATGGCATTAGAGTGGACATATGAAACCAGACCTGCTAAAGCTCGAATATGTTCTGATTCAATGGCTGTCTTGATGAGTTTAAAATCAATGGAATCAAAAAGAAGTGACATCCTAACAGAAATCATGATCAAATTTAATAGTCTAACACAGATGGGAGTAATAACTCATCTAATGTGGGTACCAGCGCATGTTGGAATTCAGGGCAATGAGGAGGCGGATAAAATAGCTAAAGAAGCTTTACAACAAAATGAACCAATTATACACATTTCACTAAGCAGAGCAGAAGGGAAAACCTTAATCCTAGAAGCATGTAATAGGAAATGGCAGAAAGTTTGGGAGTCTAATAACACAGGTAGACATTATTATAAGATCCAAAGAACAATAAAGAGAATGGGAAACATGAGACAGGTTTATGTAACACATGTCTAACAGAGGAGACAGTGGAACATGTTTTAAAAAGGTGCAAAGCATATAAAAATGAAAGAAGAAATCTTAAAGAGGAATTGCATAGTTTAGTATACAAGGATTTCACAATAAAAGGTTTATTAAACGATGGTTTAGATTCAGGGAGACAAATAAAGGCAGTTATAAGATTCATTAAAAATAGTGGATTATACAATAGAATTTAGGAAACCAGTTTCAATCTCTTCACACTCCATCACAGTAGGTGGCGATATGCACCTCTAAAGTTGGTTCACAACTCGCCATAAAACCAAGAAGAAGAAGGTTATCACTTCCTGTTAGCAAGCGATCGGCAAACAGAGGGAGCGTTGGCGGAATGACTGAGCCGGGAGGACTGAGGTGTGATCAGGGAGGGACAGGAAGTGAGGCGAATGCAGGAAGTGACATTGAGGTAGATGAGTTGGATGACGAAGATAGATGGAGCAACTATAGCGAGGGAAATTCAAATAATCAAGAATGGAAAACGGTAAATCGGAAAAGCAAGAAAAGAAAGCAAAGAGAATCTGACGAAGAAAAGGGAAAAGATAAGGAAACGGCAAAAATAAAAGTTATACTGCGATTTCAATCCCCATGCACACTGAATCCACTAAAAGTTAGTGAAGCTACTGTATCTATAAACTAGTTGGTGATGTAATATTTGTTAAAACATTGAGAGACGGAAACTTATTGATAATATGTAGAGATAAAGATCAGCAACATGGACTAATGAAATGTAAATCACTGCTTGGGAAGGAAGTTAAACCACAAATATGGGAAGAAAAACAGAGATTACTGAGGAACAAATCAGAGTAAATGTCAGAGGTGTGCGGGTAATCAAAGTCAAATGCTTACCATGTACACGCGACGGAGTTAAGGGATCAAGTTTGTCAGTGCTGGTAACGTTAGATGAAGATAATTTACCCGAAAGAATTAAAATTGGATATGTCAGTTACATAGTTAAACCTTATGTACCTCCACCAATGAGATGCTATAAATGTCAGCGTTTTGGTCATATAGCAGCAGCATGTAAGAGCAAACATCGCTGTGCTAAATGCGGAGGGGACCATGAGTATGGGAAATGTGAAAGTGGAGCAAAAATCAAATGTTGCAATTGCGGAGGAGAGCACAGCGCTGCTTACAAAGGCTGTGAAGCACATAAAAGAGCAGTTCAAATCCAAAATGTGAAGGTAAAAGAAAAACTCACATACGCTGAAGCAATAGAAAAAGTTAAAACTAAGACTACAACTAACAGAGCAATACCTGTTATTCATTCCCCAGCTCAACCCCCAATTGTACAGACATGCTGTAATGTCACTAAAGACACGCTAGTAGTGGAAAAGAAGAAATTTGTAGCATTTATGATGGAAGTCATTAACTGTTCAGCTCAGACAAATAGCAGAACTGAGAGAACTAAGATAATTGTAAAAGCGGCAGAAAAGTATCTAGAGATGGAAGAGCTAACCGTAGAGAACATTAACGCAGCATTAATAACCGGAATATCAGACACTCAGTCAATATGTGGAGGTGGGCATTGATGATGTTATCCATTCTACAGTGGAATGCTAGGAGTTTAATTGCAAATGGTCAAGAGTTAAAACTATATATTCAGGAGCAAACAATAAAACCAAACATTATATGCATACAGGAGTCTTGGTTGAAACCATCAATTGCCTTTACAATTTATGGATACACAGCAGTGCGTAAAGATAGAATTGGTGCAATGGGAGGTGGAGTAGTTACATTCATTCAAAACGGTATAAATTATAAAACTATTAATGGTGTTAATGAGCTTGAAGTTGTTATTATTGAAGTTTGGGTCAACAAAGCAAAAATAAAAATAGTCAACTTATACAATCCCTGTCAAAAAATTACTAGAGAAGTGCTGGAGGAAATTTGTGAAGTAGGAAACTCTAAACTAATAATATGTGGGGATTTCAATGCACATAGCTCATTATGGGGAAGTACAAAAACCGATAGCAACGGGGGTATCATAGAGGAGGTAATGGATGACAAACAATTAGTGTGTTTAAATGATGGAAGAGCCACAAGATATGATGTTACTCATGGCAGGGAATTAGCAATTGATCTTACTTTTGTTTCACAGCAACTGGCAGGAAAATGTGTATGGGAAGTAAGCAGCAAAACAATGGGCAGTGATCATTATCCAATTTGGACAAAATTAAGAAATCAAAATGTCAATTTAGAAGATAACTGGGCTATAAGATGGAAAAGGAGAAAAGCTTATTGGGAACTGTTCAGTTTTAAAGCAAGCTGTAAACTAATTGAGGCCATGCCGAACATGAATAACAATGTTGAGGAATTAAACAACATGATCACAAGCATAATACATGAGTCAGCAGAAGAAGTAATAGGTAAAACATCAGGGGCTAGGAAAAAGAAAATGATACCATGGTGGACAGATGAGTGCAGAAGTGCAGTTAAAAATAGAAACAAAACCTTCAAAGTTGTAAAGTTAAATCATACTTTTGACAATTTAATGGAATATAAAAGAGCACAGGCAAAAACCAAGAGAATCATTAAAGAAGCCAAAAGAAAATACTGGAGAGATTACTGCAGCAATATTGGGACAGAAATACACATTAAGGAGATCTGGGGAATGATTAGAAAGATGAGTGGTGTAAGAATGGAATTTTCTCTACCAATATTAAGAAATAACGGAATTGAAGCAGTCACTAATGAAGACAAAGCTGATATGCTTGCAAAAGGTTTTGTAAAAATACATAGTTCACAGAATCTCTCACACGAAGAGCTAAATAATAGACAAAGGATCATTGAAGAAAATAAAGACGTTTTGGAGAAAAAAGATGTAGGGGAGAGTCCATTAGAAGCTAATTTCACACTGTTTGAATTAAAGAGAGCACTGATAGGAGTTAAAAACACATCACCAGGGAAAGATGGAATAAGCTACAAAATGATTAATCAACTCTCTGATGTAGCAAAAACCTTAATAGTCGATCTTTATAATAAAATTTGGGAAAAGGGACAGTTGCCCAGAGTATGGAAACACTCAGTAATAATCCCAATAGGAAAACCTGGCAAAGACAAATCAGAAATCACAAGTTATAGACCTATAGCCTTAACATCTAACTTATGTAAACTTATGGAAAGAATGATAGCCAAAAGGTTAATGTATTATTTAGAAAGCAGGGGAATAATTACACCTTTTCAGAGTGGGTTCCGCAATGGAAGAACAACAATGGATCCGGTAGTAAGTCTAGAAAATGAAATTAGAAAAGCACAAATAAATAGAGAATCAGTCTTGGCAACCTTTTTCGACATAGAGAAGGCGTATGATATGATATGGAAAGAGGGATTGTTAATTAAACTGAATAATATGGGTGTAGGTGGTAAAATGTTCAATTGGATTAAAGATTTTTTAATGGAAAGAACCATAGAAGTTAGAATAGGGAACAGGACATCAGGCACATATTCAGTAGAAAATGGTACCCCACAAGGAAGTGTGTGTAGCCCAGTTCTATTTAATATAATGATAAATGATGTTTTCGATGGAGTGGAACATAGGATAAATAGAGCACTATATGCAGATGATGGTGCGTTGTGGGTAAGGGGCCGTAAAATTGATAACTTACAGAACAGAATGCAGTCAGCAATTAGTCAGGTTGAAAAATGGTCATTTGAATGGGGATTTCATCTATCAGTGGAAAAAACTCAATTTATCTGTTTTTCCAAAAAACTAAAAAACCTGAAATAAACCTTAAATTGTATGGACAACATCTTAAACAAGGTAGCGAAATAAGATATTAAGGGGTATGGTTAGATTGTAAGCTTACCTTCAAAAATCACGTTCAAAAAATGATAGATAAATGCAAGAAAGCAATTAATATCCTAAAATGTTTGGTGCCAATAAATCTCAGGAGATTACAACTCTCTTTAACATATTGGATAAATCTAAAAGGACCATCAGCTACACACCCCACAAAAATGGTATTAAATGAATGTTGGGAATATGGTCGTACTAATAGTAGAAGCTTTGGATGGAGCAGTACCAAAGAGGCAGAAGAAATGGGGATCAGAAATATCTCTTGTAGTAAAAATAACTATATAAGTACAATTCCACCTTGGTTGTTTTGTTTTCCTGTAATAAATCTGGAAATAAAGAAGGTAATTAATCAGAAAGAGAAAATCAAAATGTTAAGCAGTATTTAGAAATAATGTATAATGAAACAGTACAAATATATACAGATGCATCAAAAGAATCAACTGGTAAAACTGGAGTGGCAGTATACATTCCCAAATATAGAGCAAAAATACAAAAACGAACCTCAAATCACATCTCCATTTATTCCGCGGAAATGATGGCTATTATAATAGCACTACAATGGGTAGAGGAAGTCAAGCCATACAAACCAGTGATCTGTTCAGACTCAATGTCATCTCTGTTGAGTATCAAAAGTGGGAAATCTGCTTGCAGGCAGGATCTTTTAAACGAAGTACATCAGATAATATTAAAATTGAGTCAACAAAGTATTAATATACGGTTTGTATGGGTCCCAGCTCATTCTGGTATAGAAGGTAATGAGATGGTAGATAAACTGGCAAAAGAAGCTATTAAATCAAATCCAATAGAAATACAGGTTCCTCTTAGCAAATCAGAAATAAAAACAATAATTAAAGATGGTGTAAATAGATTATGGCAAGAGAAATGGGACAAAGATGAAAAAGGCAGACATTTATTCGAAATTCAACAGAAGGTAATAGTCAAAAAGAACAATTTACTAATACGGCAGGAGGAAACATGGTTTACAAGTTTAAGAATTGGACATACAGGGTTAAACAGTGGATTATGTATAACACGTAAAACACGTTATACTGTCTTGTAAGAAATATTCAGAAGAAATAGAACAATTACAGAAAGTATTTAAGAACATGACATTGAAGCACATATTGAGTCTGTCTGGAGCAAGTTCAACAGTTAATGCAGTTATACAGTTTCTGAAAACAACACAGCTAGCAAACAGGATCTAGAAATGTAATTTTTTTTTTGTTGTTGTTTTATTTATTTATTTTTTTATATATATACAGTATATATATATATATATATATATATATACACACACACACACATCCCTAATGATCACATCTCAGTCCAGAAGGTGGCGGTAATGCACTAAGTTTGCAAGCTGCCAATAAAATACCACAGAAGAAGAAGAAGAAGATCGGCAAACATGAATTGTTTGCATGTGCTCGTCAATCGATGTATTGACTTCAACAAGGACTTCAACAAGTGATTTAAGGGACAATTTCCTTCACATAGCATGCAGGTATTTTGCTTTATATTTGTATTTAGTGTTTGAAGTTTCTAAAGTTTGTTTGTTTGCTTATGTATGTTTTGATTTGCATTAAGTTCATTTGTTTTATATTTATTGTTTAGTTTTCACGGTGGATTTGGGGAAAAGCCATCAAATAAATCAGTATTATGGAAACCGCTTGTGCTAGCGTATGCTTGAGGGAAATTATAGTGAAAACTCGTACTGTTCAACTACACGAGTGGGCGACGCAAGCGACCGCATGTTTACTGAGTGGACAGGATTGGCACATGTCAGCAACGCATAGAGAGCATGGTCGAAGGACTAACAGATGAGCAAACATATGCACACACAAACAGATGCACATATATGGAGCTTTAAGAAGATGCACACAATACAAACAAATAAACAACAATGGACTAAGTTGTCAAGTGTTTAGGTATTAAGAGTTGTTTAAAAGATTTTGTAAGGGTTTCCAAAGAATCGTTATTTAAAGTGCATTTGTAAGGTGTGTAAGAATAATTTATTTGCTCACACTTCACTTAAGATTGTAGCCTATATGTATTGAAGTATTTATTGAATTTTCTAGAGTTAAATGAATGCTGTTTTGAAAATGCTGTTGGTTATTTGATATACGTTTTTAAAGGGATTGTGGTGTTTATAATGAGTGTTTAAAACATTTGATTAGAAAGATTTGCACATTTTATATCTTATGCAGTGTTATTGGAAGCTATTTATTGACATTTCTAGTGTTTAATCTTAAACTTAAGTACATTTTTCAGGTAATTGTCAAGATTGATTTAGATATCGTCTATATATAATCTACTTTTAAATTTGAGTTAATGTAGTTTCTCAAAATGTCAGAACCAAGTGACCCCACACTTCGAGTTAAAGAAAGTATTAGAGATAGCTTGATCTTGCACATCTGCACTAAATTAGGTTATGAGGGAGGTCAAGCTCAAAAAGACGAGCAACAATCAAGACAAAGTAAAAGAAAAAGAACTCTAACAGAGAAAGGTAAAGAAATGCAAGCTGCAAAGATTAAGTCACTTCAACAAAGGTTCACCTATCTGTACAACAAATAGAAAACATATGTCAAATCTTCTAAGCGGACATTATCACAGCCAAAAGAGACGTTATCTGATGATATTCTCAATAACATTATTGGTGATGTTGTGGGTCTCTCTGAAGATGTTCAGCGTGTATATGATGAACTGTGCAAGATTTTAACACCAGAGCAAGAAACATGTAGAAGAGTGGATTTGTGTGTGGAAGTTTCTAACTTTATTGTATCTAGAGCCTCAAGTCATTTTCAAGGAAGGACTCCAGAAAGGGAAAACGAAGACTGGCTGGAAGCAGGTTCTCTTTTCAAGTCAAGTACATCAAGTGAGTCAAGTTTTATCTCTTCTATCTTGAAAGCATCCTCAGAGTGTTCAAGTAGATGTTCTGTAAAGCGACAAGATGCTGCTGCTGATGCTGCTGCAAGCCAGGCTGTTCTTTAAGTGTTAGAAGAACAAAATAAAGAACAGCAGGAAATTCAGCTTCTAGAAGCTCAAGTTAAAAAGAAGATAGCTGATCAAGAGGCAGCAGCTGCAAAACGTTGTTTAGCTCAAGAATCAGAAGAGTTAAAACTAAGAATAAAAAGAGAAGAGAAAGCCAAAATTAAATCTCAATTGGAAGAGGAACATGAAGCCTTACAAAAGACTTTTGAGGAAAAAAGAAGAAAGCAGTTGGAAGCAGAGAAAAGTTTGAAGGTAGCACGAACAAGAATGAAAGTGTATGATCAAGAAGCAGTCATAGAAGATCAGAAAGACTCTCTGAAAATATCTTTAGTGCCGCAAGCTGTGACCACCACCTCCTCAAATGAAAGTACAACTGATCTTGTGAAGGTGCTGGTGAGTGCTTTAAGTGCAAGTAGAATTCCAGTTCCTGAACCATCAGTATTTAGTGGTGATCCATTAAAGTACAGTGATTGGAAATTTTCTTTTGAAACATTAATTGATCAAAAAAACATTCAAGCCAAAGAAAAGATATATTATCTTCGTAGGTATGTAAGTGGCCAAGCTAAGAAGGCACTTGATGGATATTTCTTACATAGAACTGAATCTGCTTATGCTGCTTCATGGGAAGTTTTAGAGGAGAGATATGGGAATCAGTTCACAATTGCAAAGTCATATAGAGATAAGCTCCAAGCATGGCCTAAGATGGGCTATAGAGACAGTTTTGAGCTAAGAGAATTTGTTGATTTTCTTCGCAGTTGTGAAGCTGCTATGGCTCACATCAAGGCATTAGAAATCTTGAATGATTGTAATGAAAACCAGATGATTTCAAAGTTACCAGAATGGTTAGTAGTAAGCTGGAATCGAAAGGTCATTAAAATCGAAGAGGAGACTAACCAATTTCCTTCCTTTAGTCAATTTGTCAAGTTTTTGACGAGAGAAGTGAAGATTGCTTGCAATCCTGTTACATCCTTACAAGCACTTAAATTCAGTAAAGTTGAAACCCCAAGGTCTCAAAAACGTCAAAGCTTTGGAGTAAAGACCTTCACGACAAGTACTAGTGAAAGACCTTTTATAATGTGTATTTTCTGTCAGAAGCCGGGACACATTTTGCATAAATGTGGGAAGTTTATGGAGAATTCAATTTCAGACAAGATTAAATTTGTTCAAGCTGAAAAGTTATGCTTTGGTTACCTCAGGCCTAGCCATATCTCAAAGAATTGCAAAAACAGAAGTGTATGTGATGTGTGCCACAAGAGGCATCAAACTTGCTTGCATGAGGAGCGAATTAAGGAAAATCCTAAATTTAAAGTTAAATTGAGCTCAAGTCAAGAAAGGCACTGTGGAGAGGTAAGCATGATCGAACACCCAATGAGGGGGGAGAGTAGGCTTGGAACCCGGCGGCTAATCAGCAGGCCAATCAGAAATAATAAATAACACCTGTTTATTCTAGTGATTGGGCCGGAGAGACAACCTTCTTAAGGAGAACAGAAGGAGCAGCCGGGAGAAGAGGGAGAGAGCACACACACACGCACACTACGGGTGTTGTGCACTCAATTGAAAAGAAAAATAAAACTTACTGCTTACCTAAATCGCCGACCCTGTCTTCTTCTTCCCTCAACAACGAACTTTACTACAGGCACCAAGAAACACCTCCATTGAATCAGCCTAACGCAATTACTACAGTGGTTACTTCCAATAGAGTGATTCTTGATGAAACTAACACTCAAACAGCAGCAATAATTCCTGTTTGGATCTTATCTATAACTCAACCAGCTCAAGAAGTTCTTGTTTATGCCCTATTAGATTCCAAAAGTGATACGACGTTCATTTTAAATGAAGTAGCTGAAGCATTAGATGCCAGCAAAGAATAAGTTAAGCTCAAGCTTTCTACTATGACTTCAAGAACCACAATGGTAAGCTCTCAAAAGGTAACAGACCTTCAAGTCAGAGGATTTTATTCTGGTAAAAGGATACCTTTACCACCAGTGTACACTCGGGAGTTTATTCCAGCCAACAGAACTTGCATACCAACTAATGAAACTGCGAATGCTTGGTCTCATTTAAGTCATCTTCAAGATGAGATAGCACCTCTACAGGATTGTGAAGTAGGTTTACTTATTGGATATAATTGCTCACAAGCTCTTCTTCCAAGGGAAGTAGTTTCTGGACAAGACCATCAGCCTTATGCACAACGTACTGACCTTGGATGAAACATTGTGCATTGTGATTATGCTGTTAACCTCAAAACTGAAGTACACTATGTGAGTCGAATTAAAGTAAAAGAAATTGGCCCTTCAGAAATAATAAAGGTCCTTGAATCAGACTTCTCTGAAAGAGCTGAAAAGACTGATCCGGTGTCCCAAGAAGATCTCAGGTTCTTGTCAATTTTAAAAGAAAATATCACACAGAAAAGGGATGGTCATTATGAAATGCCATTACCATATAAAAAAAAAAGCCAAACCTTCCTAATAATCAGATATGTGCAGTTCAACCTCTGAAATGTCTTGAAAGGTGATTTAAAAAAGATCAGCAGTAATATGAGGACTATGTAAAATTCATGGATAACATCATTTCATGTGGTGATGCAGTGAAGGTTCCTGAAGAAGAAATTAACAACAGTCCAATTTGGTATATTCCACATCATGGAGTTTATCATCCACAGAAACCAGGGAAAATATGTGTAGTATTTGACTGTTCTGCTAAGTTTCAAGACACCTCTCTTAATGACCATCTGCTTACAGGTCTTGACTTAACCAATGCATTGGTAGGAGTTCTATGCCGTTTTCGAAAGGGTCCCATTGCTATCACATGTGACATTGAATGTTCCACCAGTTTCATGTGAGTAAGAAGGATCAAGATTACCTGCGATTTTATGTGGTGGGAGAATGGAAATTTAGAGACTGAATCATCAGTCTACAGAATGGGCGTTCATTTGTTTGGAGCTGCCTCATCACCTGGTTGTTCTAGTTTTGGCTTGAAACATCTGGCAACACAAGGCCATGGCCAGTATAGTGAAGATACCATCCGCTTCATTCAAAGAAATTTCTATGTAGATGATGGTCTTATAAGCGTTAACACTGAGACAGAAGCTATTCAGCTTATCAAAGAATCAAGAGAATTTTGCTTCACTGGCAGGTTAAGACTCCACAAATTTGTTTCTAACAGTGAAAGTGTGATGGCAACCATTCCAGAAAGTGAACGGGCCATAGTTAAAGATCTAGATATGGCTTTAAGTTTACCTCAAATGGAAAGAGCTCTTGGAGTATAGTGACTCTTTTAAATTTAGAGTTCAAGTGAAACCTAATCCTTTGACCAGAAGAGGTGTGCTTTCTACCGTGGCCTCTGTATATGATCCTCTAGGGTACATGGCACCATTTGTTCTTCTTGGTAAGCAGATTCTCCAGGAAATGTGCAAAGATAAAATTAGTTGGGATGAGGAAGTTCCAGAGAGATTGAGACCTAGGTGGGAGTCCTGGATCAGAGATTTACCCAGTCTAGCTGAAATGGAAATCAAGAGAGACTTCTTACCTTCAAATTTCAATGATACCACAATGCATGAGCTCCATCATTTTGCAGAGGCAAACCTGCGAACCATTAACAAGTCTAATGAAGTTCATTGCTGTTTGGTGATGGTAAAAGCAAGAGTTTCACCTACTAAAGTTACAACTGTACCAAGGTTAGAACTCACAGCAGCAGTTGTTGCAGTGCAAATAAGTGATATGCTTCGAAAGGAGCTAGAAATTCAAGATTTGAAGGAGTTCTTTTGGACTGATTCTACAGTCGTTCTTGGTTACATAAATAATGATGCCCGGCGATTTCATGTGTTTGTAGCAAATCACATTCAGAGAATAAGATTCAGTAACAAACCTGAACAATGGGCTTACGTTGCTTCTGAAAATAATCCAGCTGATCATGCTTCCCAAGGTTTGACTGCAGAGCAACTTAAAATCTCAAATTGGTTCACAGGACCAAAGTTTCTTTGGCAAACAAAACTACCAGTAAGAGAATGCAAGGGTGGAGAAACCAAGGAAGACGATCCTGAAATTCGCAAGGTTGTTGTGTGTTACACTGCTTCAAAGGAGGGCAGATCATTATTGGATCACCTACTGAAGTTTTCTGACTGGTCAAGAGTTGTGAAGGCAGTTGCTAGACTGAAACGTAAAATCAAAGAATTCACAGATGTAAAGCAATCAACAAATGAAAGTACAAGTCTGGAAGAAAGGAAAGAAGCAGAACTTTTCATCATTAAACTGATTCAAAAGGATGCATTCTCAGATGAGATAAAGTGTTTGAAATTGAAGAAAGTAGTTGCCAAGACTAGAAATAGTAGGTGATATAAGTTAAATTCATTGTTGAATGAAGAAGGAATCCTGACAGTTGGAGGACGTTTAAGTCAAGCTACGTTGCATCCATATGTCAAGCATCCGATAATACTTCCCAAGAACAGCCATATGTCAGCCTTACTTATTAAGCACTTCCATGAAAAGGTACATTATCAAGGATGTGGAATGACAATGAACGAATTGCAAGCTAATGGTTGGTGGATCCTGGGATGTAGCAGTGCAGTCTCATCTCACATCTTCAAATGTGTCAAGTGTAGGAAGTATAGAAGGCCAGCAGAAAACCAAAAAATGGGTGACTTACCTCAAGATTGAATGGAAACAACTCCACCTTTCACTTATGATGGTATTGACTGCTTTGGTCCAATTTATATTAAAGAAGGGAGAAAGGAGCTCAAGAGATATGGTCTTTTGCTTACTTGTTTATGTTCAAGGGCCATACACATAGAGATGATTGACAACTTGACCACTGATTCATTTATCAATGCTTTTAAGAGCTTTCATTGCAATAAGAGGACTTGTTCGTCAGTTAAGGTGTGACCAAGGAACAAATTTTGTTGGAGCGAAAAGTGAGTTTGCAGAACTCATGAAAGATATGGATCAAGAAAGAGTTAAAGCTCTAGGATGTGAGTTTCTTATGAATCCTCCTATAGCAAGCCATATGGGTGGAGTTTGGGAAAGGCAAATAAGAACTATGAGAAGTGTTCTTTCTGCCATTCTTGATCAGTCTGCACAGAGACTCGACAGTACCTCTCTACGGACATTTTTGTATGAGGTTATGGCCGTTGTTAATAGCAGACCATTCACCACTGAACATTTGAATGATCCATTGGGACCTGAACCCTTAACTCCAAACCACATTCTTACTATGAAGTCTACTATTATTCTTCCTCCACCAGGACAGTTTACAAGAAAAGATCTTTTATCTGCGAAAAAGATGGCGCAGAGTACAGTATTTGGTAAATAAATTCTGGACTCGATGGAAAAGGAGTATTTTTTAAACTTGCAGCCAAGACAAAAGTGGCACAAAAATAAAAGGAGATTAAAAGTTAATGACATTGTCCTTCTTCAAGATGATCTGTCACCACGTAATGAATGGAAGTTGGCTAGAGTTGTAGAAGTTTATCCAGGTGCAGATGGTAGAGTGAGGAAATTAAAATAGATGGTTAGTGATACAACAGTTGACAAAAAATTTAAACCCATAATTAAATCTTAATTTCTCGAAAGATCTATACATAAAGTTGTTGTTCTGCTTGAAGCTGATTAAGAGTGTGAAGATTAAGAGGCTAACAATGTTTCCATCTTGAAGTGAAAAGTGTAAATCATTGACTGTATTGCAGTCTGAGAAATCTCACATTGTGCGATTTGGTGGGAGTGTAACTGTTTGCTGTTTTTTTTGTATATTATGTATATAAGTTGTTTATGTTTTCTAAGATAATTTCTTGTTATTGAGAAAATAAGTTACGTGTATTATTTGTGAATTTATTTTGTTTGGGACTTTTAATTTGAAGTCTCTGAGGTTGTATGAAATGGCTGAATGCTCAAGAGGTTATCACTTCTTGTTAGCAAGCGATCGGCAAACATGAATTGTTTGCATGTGCTCGTCAATGGATGTATTGACTTCATCAAGGAAGTAAAATAATTGATTGGAACAACAAAGCCTCATTTGGATGATGGTTGGTCTTTCCAGCCAGCTTTTGAAAAGACAATCAAGTCCATTTGGGGATCCAGTGGCACAGTTGGGTGAGTGAGAATTAGCGTGACTGGTCGTGTCGGTGCTCGACGGGGTACTTGGTGAGACCAAGGCCCCAGCCCGCCAAGCCCTGCCCGACGGGAGACCCCTTTTCCGGGATGTCCCGCGCCTGGAGGTGCCTGTCCGGGGCTGATTGTCTCTGACCTGCCATCTGGAATTCGGGGAAGGCGTAGAAATGTGGACTTAGGTTTTGGCGGCTTTGCGTTTGAACGAACCAGGGGTTCAATGGCCAGGCTGGCTTACCCAGGAACAGTGCCCCGACCCCGGGCGAGCTGGAGGGCGCCCGTGGGCATGGGGAAACCCAGCCAAGGGGTTGAGACATTGCAGGCTTACCCAGGAACAGTGCCCCGACCTCGGGCGAGCTGGAGGGCGCCCGTGGGCATGGGGAAACCCAGCCAAGGGGCTGAGACATTGCAGGCTTACCCAGGAACAGTGCCCCGACCCCGGGCGAGCTGGTTGGGCGCCCGTGGGCATGGGGAAACTCAGCCAAGGGGCTGAGACATTGCATGCTTACCCAGGAACAGTGCCCCGACCCCGGGCGAGCTGGTGGGCGCCCGTGGGCATGGGGAAACCCAGCCAAGGGGTTGAGACATTGCAGGCTTACCCAGGAACAGTGCCCCGACCTCGGGCGAGCTGGAGGGCGCCCGTGGGCATGGGGAAACCCAGCCAAGGGGCTGAGACATTGCAGGCTTACCCAGGAACAGTGCCCCGACCCCGGGCGAGCTGGTGGGCGCCCGTGGGCATGGGGAAACTCAGCCAAGGGGCTGAGACATTGCAGGCTTACCCAGGAACAGTGCCCCGACCCCGCGCGAGCACTGTTGGCTCTGGTGCGGCGAGGGGGTTCCAGGGGCACCAGTGACACAGTTGATTGAGCGAGAATTAGCGTGGCTAGTGTCGACGCACACCGGAGTACTTGGTGAGACCCAGGCCCCAGCCCGCCAAGCCCTGCCCGACGGGAGACCCCTTTTCCGGGATGTCCCGCGCCTGGAGGTGCCTGTCCGGGGCTGATTGTCTCTGACCTGCCATCTGGAATTCGGGGAAGGCGAAGAATTGTGGACTTAGGTTTTGGCAGCTTTGCGTTTGAACGAACCAGGGGGTCAATGGCCAGGCTGGCTTACCCAGGAACAGTGCCCCGACCCCGGGCGAGCTGGTGGGCGCCCGTGGGCATGGGGAAACCCAGCCAAGGGGTTGAGACATTGCAGGCTTACCCAGGAACAGTGCCCCGACCTCGGGCGAGCTGGAGGGCGCCCGTGGGCATGGGGAAACCCAGCCAAGGGGCTGAGACATTGCAGGCTTACCCAGGAACAGTGCCCCGACCCCGGGCGAGCTGGTGGGCGCCCGTGGGCATGGGGAAACTCAGCCAAGGGGCTGAGACATTGCAGGCTTACCCAGGAACAGTGCCCCGACCTCGGGCGAGCTGGAGGGCGCCCGTGGGCATGGGGAAACCCAGCCAAGGGGCTGAGACATTGCAGGCTTACCCAGGAACAGTGCCCCGACCCCGGGCGAGCTGGTTGGGCACCCGTGGGCATGGGGAAATTCAGCCAAGGGGCTGAGACATTGCAGGCTTACCCAGGAACAGTGCCCCGACCCCGGGCGAGCACTGTTGGCTCTGGTGCGGCGAGGGGGTTCCAGGGGCACCAGTGACACAGTTGATTGAGCGAGAATTAGCGTGGCTAGTGTCGACGCACACCGGAGTACTTGGTGAGACCCCAGCCCGCCAAGCCCTGCCCGACGGGAGACCCCTTTTCCGGGATGTCCCGCGCCTGGAGGTGCCTGTCCGGGGCTGATTGTCTCTGACCTGCCATCTGGAATTCGGGGAAGGCGAAGAATTGTGGACTTAGGTTTTGGCGGCTTTGCGTTTGAACGAACCAGGGGGTCAATGGCCAGGCTGGCTGCCCACAAAAGTGTCCCGATCCCGGCCAGCGCCATTGGCATTGGGGGCATGGGGGTCCCGCCCCAACCAAGCGGTTCAGACATTGAAGTCAGGCCCAAAGATAGTGCCCCGATCCAGGCCAGCGCCGCTGGCATTGGGGGGTGGGGGTCCCGCCCCAACCAAGCGGTTCAGACATTGAAGTCAGGCCCAAACATAGTGCCCCGATCCAGGCCAGCGCCGCTGGCATTGGGGGGTGGGGGTCCCGCCCCAACCAAGCAGTTCAGACATTGAAGTCAGGCCCAAATATAGTGCCCCGATCCAGGCCAGCGCCGTTGGCCTTGGGGGGTGGGGGTCCCGCCCCAACCAAGCGGTTCAGACATTAAAGGCTTGCCCAAAGATAGTGCCCCGATCCAGGCCAGCGCCGCTGGCATTGGGGGGTGGGGGTCCCGCCCCAACCAAGCGGTTCAGACATTGAAGTCAGGCCCAAAGATAGTGCCCCGATCCAGGCCAGCGCCGTTGGCCTTGGGGGGTGGGGGTCCCGCCCCAACCAAGCGGTTCAGACATTTAAGTTTTGCCCAAAGACAGTGCCCCGAACCCGGCCAGTGCTGTTGGCCTTGGCCTTGGCCGGGGCCGGGGCCGGGGCGAACGTTTGACACTGGAAGAAGGTAAACACAAAACTCCCATATTGAACGCCCCTAGAACTACGTGCCGCTGGTGCACTCCAGCCGCCTCAACAAATTGAGCACTGCGCCGGGTGGCGGTAGTGGGAAAGGCTGGTGCACCCGAGCTATCTCTGTACCACAGTACGGGCGAGGTGGTGGAGAGGGTGGTTCCCCACATCCAGATGGTTCACCACGCTACGTCTGCGTAGCGAGTGCCACTAGCTAAGTCAATGTTCGTGGCTCGTGTGGGGTGCCCGGGGTCTGCTGGTGAGCAGGTGTCAAACTAGAAGACCCTTTGGGCCCGGTGCTTGCCCCGGAAAGGGTGTGGGCCCTGGGGGAAAGGGGGTGTCAGTGGTGGCCTTGGGAGTCAGGGGCTCCAGCCCCTCTAACGTGGGCCCCTGCCCCCGGACAGGGTGTGGGCCCTTGCCCTCGGACAGGGTGTGGGCCCTGGGGGAAAGGGGGTGGCAGTGGGAGTCAGGGGCTCCAGCCCCTCTAAGGTGGGCCCTTGCCCCCGGACAGGGTGTGGGCCCTGGGGGAAAGGGGGTGTCAGTGGGAGTCAGGGGCTCCAGCCCCTCTAACTTGGGTCCTTGCCCCCGGACAGGGTGTGGGCCCTGGGGTAAAGGGGGTGGCAGTGGTGGCCTTGGGAGTCAGGGGCTCCAGCCCCTCTAACGTGGGCGCCTGCCCCCGGACAGGGTGTGGGCCCTGGGGTACAGGGGGTGGGAGCAGTGGCCCTGGGTGTCAGCATCAGCATTTGGGATGATGGTTGGGTCTTTCCAGCAAGCTTTTGAAACCAAAGTCCATTTGGGGCCATGAGGAAGATGGTTGGTCTCGGGAACGGCCGGTGGCAAGGGCTTGGCGACGCTCACCGGGGTACTTTATGAGACCCAGGCCCCAGCCCGCCAAGCCATGCCCGAAGGGAGACCCCTTTTTCGGGACGTCCCGCGCCTGGAGGTGCCTGTCCGGCGCCGATTGTCTCTGACCTCCCATTGAGAATTCGGCGACGGCGAAGAAATGTGGACTTAGGTTCTGACGGTTTGGCAGCTTTGAGAAAGTTGGACTTAGGTTCTGACCATTTCGCGCTTGAACCAAGTACGCAGATCGATAGGAGCTTGTTTTGACGCCCCATGGGTTAGGCCCCCGCCCGGCACCTGCCCCAACATGGGTGGGTCGGCCTCTATGGGTGTGGTTGGTTCCTCCCTGCCTCGGGCGTGCTGTGAGGGAGGCGTGGGGGGGTGTCCCTCCGCACACAACCCCCCCCCTTTCCCGCCTCTATCTGTGGGAGAAAAAAAACTCAAATGGCCCGTCTGGTTTTGACCAAGAGCATGTCCGGCGCTCTGCCCGCCAGCCCGCCCGCCTGACCCCCTGTGCTTTGTCCCCCCCTGCTGATTCTCAGTCCGCGCCGCCCTCGCCCTGGACAAGGGCTGGGGGTGGTAGGTGGGCTCGGTAGAGTCTCCAGCGTGGTGTGTCGAGCCCAGGGGCCGTGTGGGGTACGGGCTGGTGCTGGCTCCAGCCCCTGTGTGTGTGCGTGACCAGTGCTGCGTCTACCGCCCGTCCGCAAGCACGCCCACCCCTTCGGGTTTATCCTTGCCGGCCCTCGGTGGTCTCCCCTGCCCCACCTGCCCCCCCCCCCCCCTACCCCTCTCCCCCGGAGGTGTGTGGGGGTGGCTGGTGGAGGCGGAGGGTGGCCACTAGTAGTCTCTGGCGAGGTGAAACAAGCCGGGGTCAGTGGTGTCCGGGCTTACGGTCTGGCCCCTCCTTTTTGATGGTTGCGGTTCATGATGCGGTGAGCCCCGGAAAAGGTGCGTGTTCGATGGGGTTCTACGACACTGCTTTGAAAGTGGGAAAAAGCCATGTATAAAGCCCCCGCGGCTGGTGCAGTCCAAGCTGCCCAAAACGGTGCGTGTTCGGCCGGGCTCATGCCATCCCTTTGTGGGGGCAGAAAAGGGAACTATAAAAAGGCTTATTCAAAAAGCCCCCCGCGGGCTGGCGCAGTCCAAGCTGCCCAAAACTGTGCGTGTTTGGCCGGGCTCATGCCATCCCTGTGTGGGGGCAGAGAAGGGAACTATAAAAAGCTTTATGCAAAAAGCCCCCTGCGGGCTGGCGCAGTACAAGCTGCCCAAAACGGTGCGTGTTCGGCGGGGCTCATGCCCATCCCTTTGTGTGGGAAAAGGGGAATAAATCAAAAAGCAGCGAAAGTCCCCGCTGCTGGCACGGTGAGGCTGCCTGAAATGGTGCGTTGTTCCTGGGACAAAAATCCACCAAAAGTCGTAACAACTGCTTCCATACAAGTTGGATCAAAGGGATCTCGTAGGTATCTGTCCTTCCCCTTTAAGAGGGGGAGGGGGGACCAGCGTTGCTGACGCGGAAGCGGACGCTTCGTCCGCCATCTTTTAAACCGCTCCACACGGCATGTGGGTCTCTCTCCCTCCAGCCTTGGTCTTGGACGGTCATGGCCGAATGTGCGCTCTGCTTCAACGTCTACAGCCGCCTCTCGCCGCACCTGTCTGCGGTCCACAAGGTGTCGAACGCGGACGAGAAGAAGCTTTTGCTGGCGCTCGCCGCTGTCCGCGTGGACATGCGGAAGACGGCGTGCCCGGTGCCCGGCTGCCGGAGGACGCCGGCCCGCCTAGACAGACACCTGAAGCAGCACGCCGAGCTCTCCGTCTCGGCCAGGAAGGAGGCTATGGGCCGAGCGAGGCGTCGGAAAGTGGCTCGAGAGTTGCGGTGGTTGCGGTCCACTCAACCGACGGTACCCGTGGTGTCTTGGCTGGCGTCGTCCTCCGAGGAGGAACGGGAACCAGACGGCCCGGAAGCCGAGCGTCCCTGCGCCGACCCCCGCTGCAGGCTCGCAACGGAGCGCATACAGGCCCAGCTCTCAGAGCTCCGCAAGCAGGTGGACAAGGTGAGGTCCACCCAGCTCCAATTCGCCCGCCGCTATCGAGAGTTGAGGAGGGGGGAAGAGGGGAGGAAGAGCAGGCGGGCAAGGTCGTGTCCTGCCCCGCCGGCACCATCCCCCGACCCCGCCCACGGGCGAGGGGCGGCCCCCGGGCGAGGGGCGGCCCGAGGTCTCCGGGCGGCTTCCGGGCCTGTGGAAGCCTACGATCCAACAAAGTACCCGTACCCGGACCACGCCCGCGCCTTGAGTTGAGTATGGTTATGGCACTTCTCTGTTGGGCTGGTGGTGGGTGTATGTCGTCTAGGCTGACTTTTGACTTTCGCCCCCGTTCTGCAGACTTGCTTTTGGCAGAGTTCGAGGGTTTCCAATTGGGGAGCGAGCCCACCGCCCGTCTGCGGAATAACGTGGCCTCCAAACTGGCGAGGGTCAAGGCCTTCCTAGGCTTCATGGCGACAGGCCACGCGGACCCAGAAACCTTGTCCTTCCTCAACCAACCGGCGCGCATCCGAGCCTGGTCTGCCCTGCTAGGCCAAACGGGCATGGCCGAGCCCACGAGGCAGCACTACCTGAAGAACGTGGCGCAGTTCCTGGATTATCTCTCCGAAACCCCGCCGGCCTCCTGCCGCCTCTCCAGTACCACCCTGGTGCTGGTTCGCAGGGAGCTTCGAGCTCTCATTAGCGGCATACGCCGCCGCGTCGTGGTACACGAGGTTAGGACCAAGCAGGCCAAAGAAGGCAGACTCATCTCCAAAGCCACCCTGCTACGCTGTCATCGGACGGCTGGGAGAAAAATACCTGCCCTTCTAGGTGAGTGTTTGGTCCCCGCCTGTCTGCGTTTCCACCAGTGGCGGTGGAAACGCTGACCTTCTCTCCGTTCTTCCCTCTTCTGCTCCAGGGCACCAACGGCTCTCGGTCAAACCGAGCCACGTCAGCGTACCCACCCCTTAACCCCCATTCGGGGGTTAAGGGGTGGGTACACTGATGTGGCTCAGTTTGACCGAGAGCCGCTGGCGCCCCTGAGCAGACATTATCTTTTTGCCTTGGGGCACCAGCGGCTATCGCTGTTTAAACCGTTGGTGGTGTAACATGGTTTGTTGGAAAAGTCTAACGCCTAACTTCCCTCCGTCAGACGGCCTCGAGTCCAGCCCAGACACCAGGCAGCAGTGGCGCTTCTACGGCTACCTGACCGGCTACCTGACCTGCATCACGGGCCATCGCTGTGGGGTCTTCCAGAACCTGACCATCCAGGAGGTCCAAGAGGCTTCCAGAAGCCCGGACGAGTCCGCCTATGTCATAAACGTGAGTGGAACGTTGCATGTGGGGGCCACCAGGGGTAGGGCTCACTCATCTTCTCTCTGTTTTTCCCAGATCACCACGCATAAGACAAACCGAGCCTTCGGCGCGGCTCAGCTGTCTCTCAACAAGGAAGAATACAGCTGGTTCAGGAGGTTCTTGCAGCTGCGGGCTAGCCTCCCCGGGGGGAGCCAGGCCTCCTATTTTTTTTTTACTTCCAGACCCAGTCCCTGTCGAACCCTGAACAAATATTTTCAATCTGCATGGACCAGCATGGGGCTTCCCGGCAAGCCCACCTTCACTGACGTCCGAACTGCCATCGCGACCCACGTGAGTATCTATGCCAGTGCCCCCCCGCTGACCCCCATGACTGCCAGCGGCTTTGACCACAAAAAGTCTCTGTCTGTCTGTCTCTGACGCAGGCAAAGAATTCACATTCTTCCGAGGATCGCAGGAAGGTGGCCCAATTCATGTGCCACGATACCTCAACCTCAGACAAGTTCTACGCGCTTCACCTAGGCCCTCTCCAAGCACGTGAGCACCGCAGACTCTTCGAGAGGGCCTTGGTGGAGGAGGAGGAGGAGGAGGAGGAGGAGGAGGCAGCGGGCAGAGAACGCCACTCAAGGAAGGGGCGCCAGAGGGCAGAGAGTCCCGGGTCACCCATGGTAAATCAGTTCCTTTTTGGCATGGACCTCAACAGAGGGACGTGTGGTGTTAGGTAACTGGCCTTTTCTCTTTTTCAGGAGGGAACTAGCAGGAGGACGCTGCCATGGCCGCCTTCGAAGGGGAAACGCCCCCTCGAAGCAACAGAAGACTCTGAATCTTCCTAAATAAAAATTGAACAATAAAGGTCATATGGTGTTCAGTGTCTTTATTATTCCTCTATCTGTGTGATAAAACATAGCTTCGAATGGGACAAATGATCCCTATCTCCTCTGTTAGAAGTGTCGCGTGGGACGCCCGTGTCCAGGTTCAGCCTTTGCTAAGCCCCAATTGGGACAAATGATCCCTGTCTCCTGTGGTAAAAGTGTCGCATGGGACGCCCGCGTCCAGGTTCAGCCTTGGTTGAAAGCCCATCGGGACAAATGATCCCTTTTTAAACACAAAGAGGTGCCAGGCTGGACGAGACTGTCCAGGTCTGCGCTGGCGTTGAACGGCCATATGGCCCATGGTCCAACTCTGGGTATTTGCAGGTGTCTCCCGGGACGGCTCGGTCCTTTGGGCTGCATAAAGAGGTCGGAAGAGGGCTGCCCAAAAGCGGGGGTTAACTTCTGTGAGGACGTCAACAAGTGATTTAAGGGACAAATTCTTTCATATAGCATGCAGCCAACAAGGTATTTTGCTTTATATTTGTATTTATGTGTTTGAAGTTTCTAAAGTTTGTTTGTTTGCTTATGTATGTTTTGATTTGTATTAAGTTCATTTGTTTTGTATTTAGTTTAGTTTTCACGGTGGATTTATGGAAAAGCCATCAAATAAATCAGTATTACGGAAACCGCTTGTGCTAGCGTATGCTTGAGGGAAATTAGATATGGTGAGGGGGAATTGACTGGAGACTTCGGCAATTAGCTAGCAAAGGCAAACACCCACAGGCTACATGCTTTACAGGGGAGACATATGCGGAAAGGAATGGAAAGCAACGAGATTTGTGGTATGTCTATCCTGGTTAAATGGTCCTGGGGTACAGATTGTAAAGTTAACTTGTGGTTTTACACCAAATACTTTGAAGACTTTAACTTTGAAATGCCAATCTTTTTATTTGGCAAATGAACTACAGTGTGTGATTATAAGTGTAGTGTACATCCTGCCCTCAGCCAGGGGTTCAGTGGCACTGAATGAGTTGCACACTATGATAATACAATATGTTCAACTATAACAATATAAAAACTGCACTGACGCAGTTTCAATTTACTATAATCTTCTATGTTAAGCTGTTTTGACACAATCTACATTGTAAAAGCACTATTGAAATAAAGATGAATAAACAGGCTTGAGAATTCCCAGCCACTGTCTTCATCATTGTGGGCGATTTTTAACCATTGTAACCTCCGTAAAAAAAAATGTACCTGACATGTAATGTACCATTCCACTTTTTGAGAACTCTTTGTAAAGGGTACCTTGCACAGCAAAAAGGGTACCAAAAGGCGGAGCTAGACACACAGCTGAACACTATTGGTTTACAGAGAAACGTCACGTGCACATACACAAGCAAAAGAATGAAAACAAAGAAACCGCATTTTTAAATACACAGCCGAGACATTACATGTTAATACTATGTGCATATAATAATGAGTCATGGTTGTCCTGAGCTCAGACAAACCTTGTCGTTGTCTTGATGCACAGCCACAAAGCCAAGAAGAAGAAAATCTGCCATGTCCTGTTTTGTTTTACGAGGCCATCTAAAAGTGCAAGCGGTTTCACTTTCTCCAGAGAGCTCGCGATCAATTGTCTGCGCGTCTATATTTGAAATAACGAACTTCTTGAGCTGATGATAATAACGTGCGTGATTATTGAAGTGCTTCCGACATTCTTTTAGAAACAGAACATGAACAACTTCCATGTTTAATTATTATCATCATCTTTTGGACTATTATGAACTGGGAATGACGGAATTACTTTTTCAAACAGAGGTTACATGTGCTGGTAAAGATTAAAGTTACAGATGAGAGATTTGCACTGACTGGGCTATATGTTTCATGTTGTTTTTGAATCCAAATAAGGACTAAATGTTTGCTGTGTGTAATTCTTTCTTCTGTATTAAATACAGTGTATAATAAACAGTGTAGGCAATCTCTCTTTTCTTTCACTGCGAACTGTTTTTACAAACGCTTCAGTACAATGCACTGAAACTCTGCGAAAACAAAACACAAACATGAGACATATATCTATAGAAAGCTTGAAGTGTCTACTTTTAAATGTAGCAAGTGCATGTTGAAAACAAATATTGTTTGATAAAGTAATCACTATGAAACCAACGCTATGTCTAGTTTATATACATACATATATAAATACAGTATATAATAAACAGTGTAGGCATTCTCTCTTTTCTCTCACCGCGAACTGTTTTTACAAACGCTTCAGTACAATGCACTGAAACTCTGCGAAAACAAAACACAAACATGAGACATATATCTATAGAAAGCTTGAAGTGTCTACTTTTAAATGTAGCAAGTGCATGTTGCAAACAAATGTTGTTTGATGAAGTAATCACTATGAAACCAACGCTATGTCTAGTTTCTCAGTCTGAGCTCATTAGAGTTAATGATACCATGCCCACAAGGCTTTGTTATTACAATCGTCTGCAAGAGACAACATGTAGACTGTGGTCAGAAAAAACATGTCATTAAAATGAACGGAAACTCAGCAAATACTTAACAAAGAGGCATAAGCGATATAGCTTGATATGTCTACTTTTATATTAACCAATTCAAGCCGAAACAAATAGTCTCTTTTCATGTAATCCGTATAAAAGTAAGGACTAGTACAGATTCTCCTGTATCGCCTCATTACAGCTAACGTGATCCCGCCTCTCAGTCAGCACGCTGTTCATATGAAAATAAACTGAGGTGAGCCAAGTAATAATGTACACGCTCCCCAAGACGAGGCATAAAATTACACGCTTTATCATAGTTCCTTACTTTTTCTGCACTTTTGAATAGTACGCTACACGAGTGAAGAAGTACTTTGGATGGTACTGAACAGCAACGAAGAATTTACTTTCTCCTCAGAGGACTGATTATGAACTAGTGTTGGCAACTATTTTCAATGAAAAGGCGCTTCTTCTTCTGGTGTTTTATGGCGGTTTGGCAAACCAACGAATAGGTGCATTACCACCACCTACTGATCTGGAATGTGGATTGTAAATAATTGAGGTAGAGAGAAAACACTTATATACAAATTAACTATATAATAATAATAATTAAAAAAATAAAATACAAATAAAAAATAAATTCTATGCAATATTCCTATATTTCCCAAATATTTCATTAACATTTCTTGAATTCTTGATCGTCTAAGCCCATTTCCTAGCAAGACTTTCAAAGAAATTACCTCACCTTCCAGCT
The DNA here is from genome assembly GCF_903798145.1 of Danio aesculapii. Classification (NCBI taxonomy): domain Eukaryota; kingdom Metazoa; phylum Chordata; class Actinopteri; order Cypriniformes; family Danionidae; genus Danio; species Danio aesculapii. The sequence goes on along the minus strand of NC_079452.1, from coordinate 9,878,702 downwards.
GCCCTAATTCTTGTATTAACTCAAACATCTCTCTTTCATACGCAAGACATTCTAAAATTATATGAATAACTGTTTCCAACTCTCCGCAATTATCACACCCCTGATTCATGCTTTTCTATTTTATACAGGCTGTAATTTAATTATGTATGACCAATCCCTAATCTTGTAATGATGACATCTTTCTTTCTATATCCATACCTTTTCCTCTCATTTCCAACATATTCCTGAATCTGGTACAGATGTCTTCCTTTAGTTTCCTTGTTCCACACCTGTTGCCATTTCTTATATATTTCAACTGCAATCATTCTTTTAATTTCTGTTTTACTTAAGGCTAATTTAATTTCTATTTGCAAATTATTTAAAGCTTTTTTTGCTAGCAAATCAACTTCCTCATTCCCATCTACACCCACATGTGCCGGTACCCAGAGAAATGAAACCATTATTCTTAACTGCCTAATTCTGAATAAACTTTGTAAAATTTCAAATACTAAATCTTGTCTAGCTTCAGATTTGACACTTTGGAAGCTATTAAGTGCAGCCATTGAGTCTGTACAAAATACTGCTTGTTCTGGTTGAACTTCTTCAATCCATTGCAGTGCTATAATAATAGCTAATAATTCAGAAGTAAACACTGACACGTGATCTGATAATCTCTTTGCAATTTTTAAGTTAAATTGTGGAATATATACAGCAGCAGCAGTTCTTCTACCCTTTGGCTCATTAGACCTGTCTGTAAAAATCTGTAATATAGAAAAATAATGTTGTTGCTTATATTCTTGAACTATTAAATAAGTTGGAATAATTATCTCCTTGTTTTTAATTCTTTCATGAATTTGCAGACCTACTAATGGCGTAGGAAACAACCATGGGGCAATTGTTGGTATAACAACAGAGGGAGCAACTTCCAGATCTTTCCATTCTAAACTGTTTATTTCTTTTCTTATTACCCAATCAAAACTAGTCACTTCTTTGTACTCATACTACCAGCAATCTTTTAAAAGACGTCTAACTGGATGGTTTTCCAGATGTCCTTTTATTCCTATCCAATATCTCATTCTCTGCTGTGACATTCGACGTTCTAATGGCATCTCTCCCATTTCAACTAGTAATGGTGCAACTGGAGATGATCTAAAAGCACTACAACATATTCTCAGAGCTTGATTTTGTATGACCTCTATCTTTTTAAGCCATGTTTTATTAGTAGAACTATAAACCATACACCCATAATCAATATTTGACCGTATCACAGCATTATAAATTCTTTTTAATGCTATACTACTGCCTCCCCACTCAACTCCAGCCAAACACCTTAAAACATTTATTCCTTTTTCACATTTTTCAGTTAGTTTCTCAATATGAATTTTAAATGTTAATTTATTATCCATCCATAAACCTAAAATTCTAGCGGAGTTCCATACATTTTTATGTTTAATACTGGATTGCTTTTCTTTTTCGAGAAGCATATTACTTGCAATTTTGCAACAGAAAACCGAAAACCCCATTTATTAACCCAAATCTCAACTTCATTCACTGCTATTTGCATTTTATTTTCTACAAATGTAACATTTCGTCCCCTTTTCCATATCGCTCCATCATCAGCATACAATGATCTTCCTATTCCTGATTCTATATTTTGAAAGATGTCATTTATCATTAGGTTGAACAGAATTGGGCTACTGACACTTCCCTGGGGTGTACCATTCTCAATTGGAAGAATCTTAGAAAATGCAGTCCCTACTCTTACTTGAATCGTTCTACCAAATAGAAAACTCAGAATCCAATTGTACATTCTCCCATCTATTCCCATGTTTTCCAATTTTAAAAGAAGACCTTCTTTCCACAACATATCATAGGCTTTTTCCACATCGAAAAACACTCCCACAAGAACCTCTTTCCCAATTTGAGCCTTTTGAATTTCATTTTCTAAACACAAGATTGAGTCCATTGTGTTTCTCCCTTTTCTGAATCCACTTTGAAATGCTGAAAAAATGTTTCTACTTTCTATCACAAAAACAATCTACCCATAACCAGCCGTTCCATAATTTTGCATAGATTTGAAGTCAGAGCAATAGGTCTATAACTGGTTGGCTGAGAATGATCTTTTCCAGGTTTGGCTTTTGGAACTATAACCCCATGTTTCCAATCTGCTGGCAAACTTCCTTTCACCCAAATTTTGTTAAACAAAATCAAAATGGTATTCAAAGATACATCTGACAGGTGTTTAATCATCTCATAGCATATGTCATCTTTTCCTGGAGATGTATGCTTAACCCCTGAGATAGCTCTTTTAAACTCATATAACGAGTCTAACTCACTTCCTGATGTATTCTTCTTTTCATATATACTGTATGAGGTTTTTCCCTAATTTTCTGTTCCCTGATTTTTCTCATATCATCTGAAATATTTTTATTACTATGAATTTTTGCAAATGATTCCACCAACATTTCTGCTTTATCATTATTATTAACCCTGCTATTTTTCCTTTACTAACTAAAACTGGAATGTTATTATTTTTCTGAATTCCCCCCCCATCCTTCTGATCATATTCCAAACTTCATTAATTTCAATTTCTTTCCCTATTTTATTACAGAATTCTCTCCAGTAAAGTTTTTTGCTGTTCTTATTTCTCTCTTAACTATTGCCTGAGCTTTCTTATAATTAATAAAATTATTGAACAATACAGATCTCCTGGCTTTCTTCATTGCTTTATTTCTCTCCCTAACTGCATTACTACATTCTTTATTCCACCAAGGAACTTCTTTTTTATTGTTTACATTTTTCTTTTTGCCAATATTTTCCTCTGCTGTATTTCTTAATACTTCACTTATTTTCTCATTTAACTCTTCTATGCTATCATTGTCATCAACCATTTCCCACATTTTATCATGACACACATCTTTAAAAAGTTCCCAGTTAGCATCATTAAATTTCCATCTTAAAATTCTCTCTATCGAAGTATTGATGATGTTCACCCCAATTTTACACCATATTGGATAGTGATCACTTACCAAGGTACTGTGATTATATATTTTCCACTCACATTTCCTAGCTAATTCTCCTGTCACTAGGGTAATATCTAATACAGATTTACGTCCATGTGACAAATCAACTCTTGTGTAACACCCGTTATTTATACATACTAATTGTCCCCAATCTAACATTTCTTCCACAATCAATCCATTACTGTCCGACAGAGATGTATAAAGTACTAGAGACCCAGACTTAAGTAAAAGTACAAGTACTCTATCAAAAAGTGACTTGAGTAGAAGTAAAAGTGCTCTTTAAGCACCATACTTAAGTGGAAGTACTAAAGTATTCAACATTTTTTGTACTTAAGTATTGCAAGTAGTTTATTTCAAAATGTACTACTCAAGTACTGAAAGTAAAAGTACAAGTATTGTGTAATGTAGTTATTAAAGAATGCAGTCAAAAGACATCATTGTTTTGTTTATTTTAAATCTATTTTTGGGGGGCACGTCATCAAGCAGAACGAAAAGAAACATGACTTACAATACTGTTTTTCTCTCACGCTTGAACCACAGATCTGACAGATTATAACAGCTTTAACAAAGTTAAAAAAGAACAAACTTTTCAAAGTTGTGTGTCACAAAAACAGTCCATAATCCACTCAAAACGCTATTGAAACCCATTTTCGTGGCACAAATTACTGGCTGTAAACGAACGTTCTAATTCACTTAATTTTGATTTTATTGTAAAAAAAAGAAAACGTGTATATTACTGTGTTAAATGAAAATCTGAAATATTTTATGGCTTATGGCTATGATTTAGTATTCAAAAATGTTTCATTTTGATTATGTTTTAATTAAATTGGTCTTAAACTTCAGATTTTTATAGTATATTTATTCATTCTGGTACTTTTACCATAAACCAACATCTCAACCATTTGGTAGAGGCTGATATTTTAGAAATTATGGGATGTGTTGGGGGAAAATGTATTGATTGTGTTAACAAGCGACATTAGGAGTTAAGAAATGCAATAAATAAAAAAAATTATATTGGTTTTTTCTTGGTGTGACAGTTAAATGGTTACTTGTAATACAATTGTGTCCTTTAACACAGCAGTAAGATATATGAACTGTACCCTTAATTTGACCCGCTCAAAGAAAAAACTCTTTCTGAATGTATTGATGGCGGGAAGAACAGCCGCGGTTACAGTCTATGTATGTATAATACGCGGTTATCACAGGTAATCTATATGAGACACAGTGGAGAAAACTTGCACCTCATACACGCCCAGGTCTGGATCCACAAGTATCGCTTTAACAGCCAAGAGGAGATGAAAAGTTACCTCACAAACATGCCAGCGGGTCAAATGTCCAAAGTGAGAGAGGCAGAGATGGAGTCTCACAACATTTCTCTGTAGTAGTGAAATAGCGGCTCGTGTGCTGTGCCGCCTTCACTCGCCCTCGCACCTCCGTCCTTCGCCATAGTATTGCGACATCGCGCAAAGGAGATAAATGACGTCAGTACGTAATAACCCGTTATGATCTATTACTGAACCGATATCGACCATTTTGACACCTCTAGTAACGAGTAACGATGCAGCTCATAAAAAATCTATCGGAGTAAAAGTATTAAACTCATCAAAAATATATACTTAAGTAAAAGTGGAAGTAGGAGAAAAAAACAATACTCCAGTAAAGTACAGATACTGCCTTTTAGTACTTAAGTACAGTAGTGAAGTAGTTCTACTTCGTTACTATACATCTCTGCTGTCCGATTTATCACTCCCCCATAAAGTATTGTGAGCATTGAAATCACCACACCATACTACTTTCTGACTAATGTTACCTCTTATGACTTCTAGTTTATCTTTACATAATTAATACTACAACACCCTTCCCAAACTTCTATTGAAACCACCTCCTGATCCACCACCACCTCAACATTCCTATACCCTACACCTTGTTTTATAAAAGTAGCAACTCCTCCTCCATTACATTGTTTTCTATCCTTCCGAATAACCATATATCCTTGTAAAACAAAATCTAATTGTGGTTTAGGCCATGTTTCTTGAACACATATAATATCTGGTTTGTTTTCTAAATTGGAAATTACTTTTTTTAATTCTTGCCCATTAGCTATTAAGCTTCTCGCATTCCACTGTAATATTAATAACACTAATAAGGGCCACCACATAATTGCTGAGAGGACTAAATCTGCATCTTTAATTTCTCATTTATCAAATTTACTGAGATACCCTCAATCTCTAGATACTTTTCTGAGGCTTTAATTATTATTCTGATTCTCTCAGTCCGACTTTCCGTCTGTGCTGAACAGTTCACTATTTCAGCCATAAAAGTAATAAATGCAACATTGCTCTTGATCTTAAATCTCTCTTTTTTAGTTTCTTTGTCCATTTCCGATTTCTGTTGAATGATTTCTTTGCTTTTGTTACCTATTTCCCCACTCTTTCCAAATTTTTTTAAGGCCTCTGAGTATGACATTCCTTCTTGAATTCTAACATTTTGTACTTGAGCCGCATGTTTCCTCACTTTGCATCCTCCATATCCCGCACTGTGCTCTCCTCCACAGTTACAACATTTGGGACTAACTCCTTGACCACATTTACCATACTATAGGTCTCCTCCGCATTTAGCACATCTCTGTTTGCCTCTGCATACTGCTGCCACATGTCTAAACTTTTGGCATTTATAACATCTTAAAGGGGGAGGTACATAAGGCCTCACAGAATAACTCATAGATCCCAGATATACTTTACTTGGCAGTTTGTCTTCATTAAAGTAAATCATGACCTAAAGACTATCTCCCCTTTCACCATTTCTGGTGCATTTAAGTCTTTTAACATCAATAACCACGGCACCAGTAGGACCTCTTTTGATCTTTTCGACTGTTACATCGGTAGGGATGCCAGTGATTACTCCTTTAACCCATTTCTTTTCTTGTACAGTACAAGTCACTTTTGCCCCATGATTGATTTAATTTCTACAGCCTTTTTTTGTTGTCTGTTATCCTTACAGTATATTAGCAACCTGTTGTCTCTCAACTTTTTAACACTTTCTATTAATCCTATCTTTTCCTTGATTGTTTTAGACATCTTTAGCAGATTAATGAAGCTAAATGAACCAAAATAGAGTTTCATCACAACCTTAAATTCTTATTTCCTTCTTCTTGTCAGATGCAATCCATTCTCACTATCAGTCTCAGATGTATTACTCCAGCTTCTGTTTCTTTTATGATTTTCTACTGTAATCCATTCATTTTTCAAAATTTTCCCTTCATCCGCGTCAGACATTTCTTCTTCCATTTTCGGAATGCTTCCGGAATCTATGTTCTTCTCTCATCTTTCTCTGATTATGACACTCCCTTGTTGGTGCTAGGTGACTTCAACATCCACATTGAAAGACCTCAAGCTGCTGACTCTGCTTGCATCTTTTGACCTCAAAAGAGCACCTACTTCTGCTACTCACAAATCAGGTAATCAACTAGACATTACATACACTTGACATTGCCTCGCTGATCAAACACTAGTAACTCCACTACAAACATCGGATCATTTCCTTCTCTCTCTCAACATCCACATTACTCCTGAGCTGCCACACACTCCAACTCTAGTTGCCTTTCGCAGAAACCTACGCTCTCTCTCACCCAATAGACTATCCACCATTGTTTCTAACTCTCTTCCTCCATCTTGCAAACTCTCTGCACTTGATACGAACAGTGCCACTGATACACTCTGCTCCACGCTAACATCATGTCTAGACAGACTATGGCCTCTTACATCCAGGCCAACCCGGGCCAGTCCTCCTGCACCCTGGCTCTCTGATGTTCTCCGTGAGCATCGCTCAAAACTTCGGGCTGCTGAGAGAAGTTGGCGAAAAACTAAAAATCCTGAACAGCTCATAACATACCAAACTCTTCTGTCTTCTTTCTCGACTGAGGTTACTTCTGCAAAGCAGACATACTTCCGTCAGAAAGTCAACAGTGCCACCAATCCTCTCTTACTTTTTAAAACATTTTCCTCCCTCCTCTATCCTCCTCCTTTACCAGCATCCTCCACACTCACTACTGATGACTTTGCTACATTCTTTTGCACCAAAACTGCAAAAATCAGTGCTCAATTTGCTTAACCTACAAAAAACACGCAAGATACACCACCAACACCACACACAATCACCTCTTTTTCCCAGCTCTCTGAGTCTGAGGTGTCCAATCTCGTGCTATCAAGCCATACAACCACCTGTCCGCTTGATTCCATTCCCTCTCATCTCTTGCAAGCCATTTCTCCTGCAGTCATACCAACACTGACTCACATAATTAACACATCTCTTGACTCTGGTCTATTCCCTACTTCATTTAAGCAGGCTAGGGTAACCCCACTGCTAAAGAAACCCAACCTGGATCAAACGCTACTTGAAAACTACCGACCGGTATCCCTGCTTCCATTCATGGCCAAGATTTTGGAGAAAGTAGTGTTCAATCAAGTCCTAGACTTTCTTACTCAAAACAACCTCATGGACAACAAGCAATCTGGCTTTAAGAAAGGCCACTCAACTGAGACTGCCCTGCTCTCGGTCGTGGAGGATCTCAGACTGGCTAAAGCAGACTCTAAATCATCTGTCCTTATCTTGCTGGATTTATCAGCTGCTTTTGACACTGTAAACCACCAGATCCTGCTATCTACGCTTGAGTCACTGGGCGTCGCAGGCACTGTTATTCAATGGTTCAGTTCTTACCTCTCGGACAGGTCATTCAGGGTGTCGTGGAGGGGAGAGGTGTCCAACCTACAGCATCTAAACAATGGGGTACCTCAGGGCTCTGTTCTTGGGCCAGTTCTCTTTTCTATCTACACGGCATCTTTAGGAACAGTCATCCAGAAACATGATTTTTCCTACCACTGCTATGCTGATGACACCCAGCTATACCTCTCTTTTCACCTTGATGATCCCTCGGTTCCAGCTCGCATTTCAGCCTGCCTGTCAGACATTTCACACTGGATGAAAGATCATCATCTTCAGCTTAGCCTCACGAAAACGGAAATGCTTGAAGTTTCTGCCAACCCGACTCTTCACCATAACTTTTCAATCCAGATGGATGGAGCAACCATCACTGCATCCAAAATGGTAAAAAGCCTTGGAGTAACAATTGATGACCAACTGAACTTCTCTGACCACATTTCTAGAACTGCTCGATCTTGCAGATTCGCACTCTATAACATCAGAAAGGTCCGACCCTTCCTATCTGAACATACAGCTCAATTCATTGTTCAAGCTCTTGTTCTCTCCAAACTGGACTATCGCAACTCTCTGCTAGCTGGGCTACCAGCTAGTTCTATCAAACCTCTTCAGCTGCTTCAGAACGCAGCAGCACGAGTGGTCTATGATGAACCCAAAAGAGCACATGTCAGTCCGCTACTCACCCGTTTGCACTGGCTGCCAGTTGCTGCCCGCATCAAATTCAAAACTCTGATGTTTGCTTACAAAGCAACCTCTGGCTTTGCTCCTTCGTATCTGCTCTCACTTCTGCAGATATATGTGCCCTCCAGAAACTTGCATTCTGTGAATGAACGTCGCCTCGTTGTTCCATCCCGAAGAGGGAAGAAATCACTTTCCCGAACTCTCACATTCAATCTGCCCAGTTGGTGGAATGAACTCCCTAACTACATCAGAACAGCAGAGTCACTTGCTGTCTTCAAGAAACGACTAAAAACGCAACTGTTTAGTCTCCACTTTCCTTCCTAATCTACAACTGCCTCTCTGGCTATACCACTAACTGTGCTCTCTCTCTCTCTCTCTCTCTCTCTCTCTCTCAAAAAAAATACTAATTTTTTACTAATGCTTAGCTTCTTAGACTTTACACACCTGAAACTTGTCTTTAGCACTTGTTCACTGCTGCTCTTATAGTTGTGTAAATTGCTTCCTTGTCCTCATTTGTAAGTCGCTTTGGATAAAAGCGTCTGCTAAATGACTAAATGTAAATGTAAATGTAAGTTACCTCCTACCATGCACTCTCCAGTCACAGATCAGCTGTTGCCAAACCGCCCTCCGACCGTCTCCGTTTCGCGTTTCATCTAAAAACATGAAAAGGCACTAAGCTCTGCTCAGAAAGTCGCTAAATGTCACTAGATTACATCATGCGTCAATTTGCATATTAATTACGTCATCACGCCCAACAGTTTCTGTTTGTTTAACAGCCTATGGTTAATTAAGGGGAATTTATATTTTCACTATGCTTTATATAGGTTAATTTAATTAAATGAATACTATAGATGTGTAGTGAATTTTGCAGAAATGTCAGACATATTAAACTCAGACAAGTTCAGGAACTGGTACCACTAAAATTTCTGTGATTGTGAACAAGAAAAAAATAAACGGTCAAGTTAAATTTAAAACAAAGGAGAAGCAGATCGGTTTGACTGTAAATGGGAAATAACTTACACTCTCAGTGCTAAAACATTTGCCGTCGGTACGCAGATGATCTGCTCTCAGGCTGCAGGTGGGAGGACTCTGAGGCTGGGGAGTGGCCGACGGCATCATCCACAGCTTGTTGCGAAGAGTAGGAATGGTACATTATGGACATATGAGTGTCTATAAAAATCTTCAGTAATACCAAAAAAAAAGCCGCTAGATTTGTCGCTAGTCGCTTTTTTGAAAATTTGTCACTAGAATGATCTGAAAAGTCACCAAATATAGCGACAAAGTCGCTAAGTTGGCAACACTGTGATGAACGCATACATTTTGAAGTATATCTAGACCCAGCGGAGGACAGAATTCCTGTCGAGTAAGTCTTTTATTCTTACCTTCATGATTTATATGAAATAGGTCCTTACAGGCCACTTATAGTTTCATTGTTATACAAAGTGTATCCTATAATGTATAAAGCATATAATGATAAACATAGGCCTATATAATAAAATGTAATGTTATATGAAATATGCTAAGCTATTGTGAAAAATAATTACTGACAGTTGACAAAACAGGTGTTGTTCAGTTTATAATTCCTATGTGATAACTAAGTTTATTAGGTAAATTAGTATCACAAAAATGTTACTAATGTAGTTTATGTAATCAGCTTATTTTTTTCAGATGTGAAAACAACAGCAGTAAAGAGAGACTGATGATGACATGACTCCACAGGCTCTGATTGCCCCTTTCCACTGAGTGGTACGGTACAGCACGGTTCGGCTCGGTGCACTTTTATGGCTGATTCCACTTTCAAAAACCGAACCGTACCATACTACTTTTTCAACACCCTTTCGAAAGGGTACCAAACACAAGAAAGAGTACCAAAAGGTGGAGCTACACGCGCAGGTGAATGCTGATTGGTTACAGAGACACATCACAAGCTCGTGGAGCTAGCCAGAATGAAAACAAAGGAACCGCCATGTTTTAAATAAACTGCTGAGACATTAGTAATACTATAACCATATAATATCGGGCCATGGATGACCCGAGCTCAAACAATTCTTGTCGTCATCTTGATAAACAGCCACAAAGCTACAAAGAACTAAATCTGCCGTGTTCTGTTGTTGTTTTACGAGCCTGTCTAAAAGTGCGAGCGGTATTCTAGGTACTACCAGAAGCCCTGAGTTTTGAGATCTTAGAGAGCGGGTTGGATTGTAGCGAGAAACAAGGTCAGTTAGATAAACAGGAGCTAGATTATTTAAAGCTTTATAGGTAAGAAGTAATATTTTAAATTCAATACGAAACTTAACAGGCAGCCAGTTTAGAAGGATAAAATTGGGGTGATATGATCAAATATTCTGGACCTGGTAAGAACTCTGGCTGCTGCATTTTGTATCAGCTGAAGTTTGTTAATAGAGGATTCTGGACAGCCAGCAAACAGAGCCTTGCGGTAATCCAGCCTAGAAGTCATAAAAGCATGGACTAGTTTTTCTGCATCTGAGATGGATAGCATACTTCGTAACTTAGCAATATTTCTCAGATGAAAGAATGCAATTTTTGTGACATGGGATATATGATGTTCAAATTGCTGTCCAATATGACACCCAGATCTTTTATAGTAGAGCTAACGCTAACTTTGTATCCCTCTAATTGCAGGTCGAGTTGTGAGATCTGCCGTGAGCAGGATTTAGGCCCAATAAGTAATATTTCTGTTTTGTCTGAGTTTAAGAGAAGAAAATTATTAGTCATCCAGTCTTTAACATCTTTAATTCACTCAGTTAGCTTAGACAGTTCAGACATCTCATCAGGTTTAGTTGAAATATACAATTGAGTATCATCTGCATAGCAGTGAAAGCTGATCCCATGTCTTCTAATAATGTCTCCAAGGGGTAGCATGTATATTGTAAACAGCAAAGGGCCTAAAACTGATCCTTGAGGCACCCCATACTTTAATGGGCTGACTTGTGAAGGCTGTCCATTAATATTCACAAACTGGTAACGGTCGGCTAAGTATGACTTAAACCATTGTAGAGCCTGTCCCTGGACACCTGTAGATTTTAAGCGATTCATAAGAATATTATGTTAAAACGCCTCTGCCGAAGTGCACTTGCCATCCAATTTTCACTTCCACGACACATTTGCAACAGCAGAGAAGCTCCGCTGAGCTTCCTTTCCCCTCCTCACCACTGCCGCAGCAGTGATGCTCTGCCTGAGCTCACATACACCTGCATCTAACATACCACTACTGACACACTCCCCAGCACTGCCACAGCAGTTAAATTGCCTCCACGGAAGAGTACTTGCCTTCCAATACCAACTTCCACTGCACCTCTGCAACAGCAGAGAAGCTCCGCTGAGCTTCTTTTCCCCTCTGCACCACTGCCGCATTATCTAATTCTCAATGCACCAATCAGACGACTCCTAAGCTACTACAAATACCCTGGGTTACGTACCACCGCTATCTTCGTTTTGAAGAATCCCCCCATCCACCCCTACTCCTCCTTCTTCCTAGATGGGTGACACGGTGGCCCAGTGCTTAGCACTGTTGCCTCACAGCAAGAATGTCTCTGGTTCTAGGCTTTACCAAACCAGCAGACATTTCTGAGTTTGCATTTTCTCCCCGTGCTCACGTGGGTTTCCCCCGGGTTCCCCGGTTTTCTCCCACCGTCCAAAAAATAAGTTAATTGACTAATCCAAACCGGCACTATAGACATGCTCCTAGTAAACAGTTATCTCTCAAGAGCAATCACTGGCTGTTCATTGGTTATTACAGCGGGGGAGTTCTCGAGATCTACCTGAGCTCAAACTCCCCTCTCGCCTTGCAACGGGAGGGAGCCCCGTGCTCGAGGATCTTATGAGCTCAGGGCTCTCTCCCGGGACAGCATGCCAAACAAGCTTATAATTAATCATCAGCTAAGTGTGAACTCTTGAAATGTAGTTTTTCGGTAACATATCGGAGACTGTAAGGGTCTGTATGTGTTCATATATGTTGCATTTATTAATTTATTTTATATAATTGCAGACGTTACAGTACGCCATTTCGCACTGTCATTAATCTGCAGTTATAATCAAATTATGTTTATGTATGTAACGGTCAGTGGAAACGGGCCATGAGATTCCCTTCTGTACATGAACCTGGACCATGTGATGGTCACACTGGGCTTTTACAAACCTTACACCCTTTATCATCTTACACTCTTCATATTTACATTGTTGATTTTGCCCTGAATGTGTCTTCTGTACACAATGTTTCATGTTTAAATTTAAGTGCATGCCTTAAGTTATATGTAAAGTGTATTTATAAGTAACTTTATAAGTAGATTTGCTATATGTAAGTTTATATAGTTTATAGAGTTTTATACAGTGTACTGACTCTCACAAGTGTATCTCGAGTTATTTTTGTGTGATAGTTAAAAATATTTTAAATAAACTGCAAACACTTCCCTCTTATGCTGTGTTCACACCAGAAGCGGAACGCGCGGATAAATCGCACTATTTGCCCGTAAATAGACGTGTTAACATTTGAGTTTACTGGCTTTATACGCTCGTGAAAATCCGCTACGTTCGTGTTTTAAATTTACATAAGAACAGACGCGGATTCGCCCGGTGACTGTAGCTTCATTGCTAAATGGCTAACATGAATTTTATTGAGAAAATAACAGTGTTTATGTGCTTTATGAAGGCTGAAAAACAGCGCCGATACGTTTAGGGCCGTGTCTGAGTCAACTAGATCCTTTCAGAGGTGCATCCAGCTCTGTGAGCTCATAAACTCCTTCTGGATGATGGAGAAACTTAACCTGGATGGAGGCTTTCAGTGGCGCTTCTGACCGAGCTGAGCCCAGTTTGATGAACTGTTGTCGGTGTCAGCTGGAGGATTTCCCCCGGGACACCAACAACAGGCTATACCCCTGCTGAAAAATCCAGCTTAAACCAGCCTAGGCTGGTTGGCTGGTTGACCAGCCTGGTTTTAGAGGGGTTTTGGCCATTTCCAGGCTGGTTTCCAGCTATTTCCAGCCTGGTCTTAGCTGGTCAGGCTGGAAAATGACAAGCTAAATCCAGCTAAAACCACCTTGACCAGCCTGGTTTAAGCTGGACATAGCTGGTTTTGGCTGGGCTCCCAGCCTGGCTAGGCTGGTCAAGCTGGTTTTAGCTGGTCATCTCCCAGCCTGACCAGCTAAGACCAGGTTGGAAACGGTTGGAAACCAGCCTGGAAATGGCCAAAACCCCTCTAAAACCAGGCTGGTCGACCAGCTAAAACCAGCCAACCAGCCTAGGCTGGTTTAAGCTGTTTTTTTCAGTAGGGACGTCACAATCACGCCCCCACAAGAGCAAGCTCCTGTTTGGTTAACGCGGCGCGAATGTCTGCTTAAGTTCAGATTTTCGAACTCCAGCGGTTTGCGCATTAAGCGTGTCAAACGCACAAAACGCTCAATTCACGTCTTGCCATTCGCGTGTATCGCACCATTCACACTGCACAATACTACACAATACAATGCTGTGCTGCAGGATGTCTATTCGCGTCTTTGCATTGACTTAACACGTAAATCATTTGCGCTTGACACATTATGCAGGTCTTTGTTCTCTCAGGTGTGAATCACCGCATTAGTAATGATAGTTCACGCCTTCTCGCATAGATCATTTTCACTCAAAAAGTGACTTAGAAAATTTTATTCAATATATTGTTTTCTGTGACCAAGTAAACTAGATTATTTTCACATTATTTTGAAGCAAAAACACTAGGCTACAAGATCCAGTTCTCAAAAGACTTGGGAACAAATGTTTTCTGTGTGTTTCACTGCCTTGTTTCAGGACTTCAAAATTAGTTTTTCACTAACCAGGCATAAACGTTTCTTTCTCAAAAACACAAACTGCTTATGAATTATTGTAGCCCAGCTTGTGCTGTTTACAGTGTTATCACACTTTAGCCATTAATATGTTTTTAAGATACTGAAAACAACACAAATGTCAGTGCATGTCAAAACTTCTCTATGGCACCAAAACACCTTTAGACCCCTGGAGGTTATGGTAAAATAATTACAAGAAATTCTCTTTGAATCGTTGTAACTGATTTTAGAGAGATACATTTTTTTTTACATTTGGAATGTTGGTGAATGATAAAGATTTCTGTTTTATAATAACTTTAATATTATAGTCTGAGTTTACCTAAAACTGTTGAAAGATTGTGTATGGAGAGAGAGAGAGAGAGAGAGAGAGAGAGAGAGAGAGAGAGAGAGAGAGAGAGAGAGAGAGAGAGAGAGAGAGAGAGAGAGAGAGAGAGAGAGAGACTGTTTGAGAGAAGCCAAGAGCTGTGTTTTGCTTCTGTTATCAACTTGCTAAGCAAGTGTAACCAAAATAAGCAATGGTATTAAGAAAACAACACAACCCAGATGGTTGTCATAGAATAGACATTGATTATGAACAGGAAAACTTTGAAACTTGATAAAAGGCTATGCAAAACTAGATGAAACTGGCTAGAGAATGTTAATATCAAATCTTTGAGTTCAACAAAGTGAGCTTTATTATAAGCTGTTCCAATATTAATATCTATAGTATAATAATGTTTGTTGTCTTATCAATATTGTCACTAACCTCTGGAAAGGAGTGTTATATCATTACAGATTGCCTAAGGGATATATCAAACATTACCATTTACATTATATCAAAGTCAATAACGCTGAGTGAATCTGATGAGCTTTAAATGGATCGGTTATCCGGCTGTGTCTGCTATGAGTAATGATGACGACTTTTCCTGATTTGGATTACTTTCTGGTACAATAATAATAATAAAGTCTTAATAATTTGCAGTGGTGAAATTGAAGACTGCCATCTATATTGGGTTAAAACCCATGTCTAAATTCAACCGAGGGTCCAAAGGTTAATTACAGTTAACTCTTTGCTATCTAAATGTTAAAGGTAACTGTTTTAGACTTGATGGCATTTAAACAGTGATATTGGCTAAGTCCTTAATTGTCCAGAGAGCACCCTTAATTTAGCACAGGAAAAATAAGCAGAGAATTGAGTTGGAGTAATTTGTGTTAAAGGCAAATGCAGCAGTAAGTCACTTTCTGTGTATGTGTGTTCTCAAGGGCAGAGGAACATAATTGTTTGGATTTTGTGTAGAACAGAGAAAATTCGAAAGAAAACTTTTGAATCTGATGGTTAAATAGCTGATGTAAGTGTTCAGAAAGTATTTCTACTGCAGCAGTGAAAATTAACATTTTAGGAAACAAAAATGCAGCATGAGCTTTGGAAGCATTTGGAACCTGTCAAGTCAACTCAAGTTAATATTATTGTTGTGAATACTGACAGTGCTGTTTGAAAATGTTTCTCACTTATGTTTTACAGAAACTTAAGCTGTCTTTTAATGAATATTCGGTAGTCTATAACAAGAGTTTGGTATAGCAAAGGTCTTGTTTGTATCTGGTAATAGAATTGTTAAATCAGTCTGTTCTTGTTGTATTGTAATATTTTTAACAAGTTTCACTTCCAAATGACAAATATGAAAGATGAACGAATTTCAAATAATCAAGATTTTGAACAGGTAGCTAACCTGTGAGCATTTCTAATGGACAGACAGTGAGAATCAAATTAATTTTATACAAGATCATAATGTTTGCTTCTCATTATTTTGAATGGTTTAGTGAGTCAGAGTAACATATTATGGTACAATATGACAAGTTGTAAAGATAATTATAAGGTTAAGTTAATCATAGGTTATAGTCTTATAATGCATGATGACAATATGTTCCTAAATTTAACACATTTAGGTTCATAAAGTTGTGTTTAATAGCACATGGATGATAGTTGTGAGTTGAAAACTCTGGTAAGGTAAAAAATGGTAAATATTGTGGGTTTAATTGCAAATAATGATTGCTGTCTTGTTTCTGTTGTAAGATGTTTGAGTTTAGATTTGACTTATGTTTGATCTTTTTTAAATAAAACTAAAATTGTGTTCAAGCAAGTTTAAGATAAAGATGTTTTTGCAGGTTATGAGCATATGAATCCTTTGTGGCTTAGGTCGAGTGGATCACCTTTTGTGTCTGATCGGAGGAACTCTTAGCCTTAGTATTAGCCTGGACTTAGAGTTGAAGTTATGTCTTTGGGTGTGACTGAATTAGTGTAAGAGTTAGTAAAAGAAGGGTTGTGTAAGTTTATAGCTGCATCAGAGGATGTCGTGATGAAAGTTATAAAGTACAGGTTGTTTGCTTCTGGAGAGTTAGTAAGGTTTGTGCATTTGTGTTTAATATTCTGGACTTCTGGATCTGTTTGCAGGACCGTTAATCTAATTAATGAGGAGGAGCACCTGCTGACACAGGCAAACTGTCTCAAAAAGCCGGATGGCTTGAGGACCTCATCAACCCCTGTTGTGAGTAGAAGGTGGGAGGGCTTTGATAATGAGGACTGGAATTTTTAAGCAGAGCGGCCTACTAACCTTTTGCGAGTATTGAAGCTGGCTTCTGATGATGAAACTGCAAACTATCTTCAGTAAACTACATTTTTAATTAAATCTCTGATTCTTCTTCATCTGACAGACTGGTCATTTTTGGGATGAAACTGTATAAAATTCCTATAACATTTTCTTTTCGGCTTTGTCCCTTTATTAATCTGGGGTTGCCACAGCGGAATGAACCGCCCACTTATCCAGCATTTGTTTTATGCAGCAGATGCCCTTCCAGCTGCAACCCATCACTGCGAAACACATACACACTTATTCACACACTCATACACTACAGACAATTTAGCCTACCCAATTCACCTGTACCGCATGTCTTTGGACTGTGGGGGAAACCGGGGGAAATGCCAACTGACCCAGCTGAGGCTCGAACCAGCGACCTTCTTGCTGTGAGGCGACAGCACTACCTACTGCGCCACTGCGTCGCCTTCCTATAACATTCCAAATTTTTTTTTCCTGTTTAAAATGAGTTGGAGGTGGTATCACATTCATAAAATTTTTGCAACATGAAAAACGCATTTTGCTTTATTCTTGTAATCTTGTAATCAAAAACAGCCAGTGCTTGACTATCACTGGGGGTCTGATGGTAGTTGCCTGCCTGATTTTTGTCAAAAGACGGAGGTGATACAATATTTGATCAAGGTGGCCACCTTCATTCTCTATGCACAAAAAAACGTGCATATTTACATTAGTCCAGTGCAAGTATTTAAAGTTATTTATATTTACATTAGTGCAGTGCAAATGTTCACTCAAATTGTTCTGTTGTTTAAATGTTTATATTAATGCATTGAAAATGAATGTTTATTATATTAACACTTTTATATTCCTGCAGTGCAGGCAACACTGTATAAACTATGTACAGTACAGATGTTAATTTTATTTTTTACAAGAATAAATCCAAGTTCATCATTCCCCATACCTACTCTTTAATCTTTAGCTCAAGCTTTTACCAATGGGCAGAAGGCAAACTATTGTGCAAAGCTGGTTGATGCTCCCTTTACCTTGTGGATGAGATGCACAATGTGGACCCTCAGCTGAGCGACAGACTGTGTCATTCTGGACACACGTATCATGTTGTAGGATGCAATTTGTGAACCTAAATCAGATGTAATACATGTAGATGTATAAATCAGAAAGAAATGAAACTTCTTTAAAAAAGTATTAGGTTTTGCATAAAAATACTTGTGCTTAAAAAATGCATAACACATTTGTTTCAGTTTGTTATTTGGCTAATAAATTACATTAGAATGTTTATTTTGTGACACATATAGATACAGTATAATACAATTTACTATAGTATGGTTCAAAAACGTAAGATTATTTAATATAAAACACTACTACAACTACTTATTTTTGTCATCTGGATTAAATCTACCTAGTACATTTTTTTAATTCTACGTTTAGAACATTATAACATTACCAAAAGCCTCCTTTCAGTCGCTCCACCTCTTTACAGAGATTGTCAGCCTGATGCTGTGCATTATCAACTGCCAGGGGTTCAAAAAATGAACAATAATCATGTTCCAGATGCTGGGCATCCATTGGCACAGGATTCTCATACATTTCAGTGTAAATTTCCCTTCTTTGCCATGTTCTGACACTTCTGGGTTTTGCCTCTATTAGACTTTGCAGTCGAATCAGCTATGCGGAAGTGAAGAGATGGCCGAGATTCAACCGGAAACACATCAGCAAAGTTTGTGTATAGAGTCCATAAGCTGATCGGTTGGGCGGTGTCCAAAGTGGCCTTCTAGCAACACATGAATCGATGTGCTCCAAAAGCTCAAAAATGTAAGCTGCTAGTAGTGTACTTTAAAAGTTCTCTTATTCTCTTCTAAGAACGAATATTATGCAAATACTTATTTGACTGTTTTGTGTCCATGACAAAATGGGGAAATCAGAGAAAAGAAACAACTGAAGTGAGTCTCTGGAAAAGGCTAATTCTGCCAACATTAGCAATAACATGAGTGAAACGCTGGAAGATTCTTGTAGTTTCAAAACGAAAAAAATTACATAATTATTTCAAAATAAACATGGACTTTATGGTATGTGAGGAAAGATTCCCTGCACCTCCAAATACTTTATGCAAATCACCAGCTACAAAACAATTGAAAACTGAATGGTCAGATGTTGCCTCAAATTGAAGCTCTTTCTCAGTTAATAAACACCCAGTCTGATTCTTTAGAGTATGTGATAGAAGAAAATCCAGAAGAGATTACTTCTATGAAGGAGGTAATTAATGACAATACAAAGAAATTTACAAGTGTAAAAGAAGCTATAACAAATTCATGAGTGCTGAAGTTAACCATCTAAAAACCAAGTAAAGTAGAGGAAATTTGCATGGGGCAAGACCGAAGCTGTTACAGTTAGAAAGTTACTTACGATGGAAATTTAAGGCTCCATGGTATTCCGGAAATAAAAAAGAGAATTTCCTGAAAGGAACCAGAGGATAAAAACAGACATCCCAGACATTCCCAGCAACCGAACAAGAACAGAGAAATCATTCTACAATTTGCTTCCAGATGCTGTTTGTCGTACAGCAAAGGACTCAAACATTTTGCGTGAAAGTAACATCAAAATATTACATGGAAAGGTGTAAGATGTTTATTATATCGAGAAAAAAAGTGAAATTAATGGCCTTTTCAGGACAATTAAAACGGATTTTATATTTGATTTAAAGAAAATACACTTTAAAATACGATGTCAGAACACACCTCATATTAGCAACCCAATAGTCTGCACTTTCTAAAGCGAGTTAGCATATGTTAAATGCAAGTTAACAGGCACACAAGTACTTTCTCTTTCTCCTCACCTTCACAATTTGCAAGCAACTCTGTGAAAAATATTTTTAAAATAGACATTTGAGTACTCACCATTTGCATTGCATTTGCAATGGTCAAACATGCTTGCTGTAGGAAATAATTGCTGCAATGTTCCTGATGGTGCAAAGATACTGTTAGTATAAATTTCAAGAAGCAGGGAAGTGACTTCCCTGTGCTTATTCCTCATGTGCTTTTTGTTTGCATATTAGTTCATGCTTTTGAAAAAAAATTCCCAATTTTTTAAAATAATTTACTTTTTAAAGGTTAGTATGTTTTCCATTTTTAAACATGCTATCATCAATAAGATGTGTTAAAAAAAACAAAGATTTTTAATCTTTGCTTTTGACAATTATTTTCATAATTTTTCTTTTTAGGATAGATTTTTTTTTTGTCTTGTGCTTGCACACCTTTCAGTTTGCTCTTTCTGAACTGTTATTCCAGCCTTTAGCCTGTGCAGTTGTGACAATTACAAAGTAATATGAAACAAAATATTTTGGCATATTTTGTAATTCTTCCAGGAATGCTTTTGGTGATTATTAAAAGTGAAAGTGTGAAAGATGAAGCAACAGGTTTTGACCGGAAATTTAAGTTTATTATGCAAGAGCATCCAGTAAACATTTGTAAGTTGAATTTAACCTGATTAGGCCTACACATTTTTTATGTAGTGATTGTGTACTAAAGAAGAGATATTATTTGATTTTCTATAACTCAGATTAGCAGAACTATAGAAATTGTATTATGTTTAATAATAAAAAAAAACTACACACTATCGGATTTGTGTGGTCCGATACTCATAATTTTTGGTATCAGGGTCGACCGGTTCCAAAAAAACGGTGCATCCCTACTTTATATAGTGCAATACTAATAAAAGTGTGATTTTACTGAACGTTTTAGAGCAGCAAATGCAAATAAAATATTTTTAAATGAATGAAATTAAAAGCCTAATGTTGGTCTCAATTCTACAAAAGACTTTCAATCTGAGAACTGGAAGTTAGCTTATCATTGAGCCAGACACCTAAACATTTAGGGAAGCGCGGGGCACAAAGTAACGTGGGGTTAAATGTAACACAGAGTTTTAAGGTATTTTCTCAGGGTTAACCATGGCATGCTTCCGTGGTTTTCACCACAATGTCAGCAGACGTCTTCCTGCCAATTATTGAAAAAGTTCTGCGAAATTTGGATGAGAAACTCAGAAGAAACCACTTTTGCAGCATAAAAGTATTTTTTATTATAGTCAATATTTATTTAATTTAAAAAAATCTGTGAAAGTTGAATGTAAAATCTTATATTGTTGTGATCATCGTCTTCTAGGCTAAAAGACAAAAAATTTTTTTGAAAAATGTAAAAAAAAAAAAAAAACACAGTGACTGCTTGCCAGTTTTGAGAAAAACTTGACACAGCGGGGTTGTAACAGGGTGTTACAATTAAGCCACACACTGTTGGACACCAATTAAACTAACAAATTAATTTGTTGGGAACTTTTTAAATAAAAATGTTTTTTAATAGAAAATATTTTTAATAGATTTTTTTTCTAATAGTGCAAATAAATGCATTGTATAATAATGGATAAATGGATAATAATGCAAATAGATTTAAATGTGTTTATCCAATAAACAAATCCAATAAACAAATAAATAAACATACTGTGCTATGTAGAATAAAAAAGAAATGAGACAATTAATGAGGAAATATAGCTACTATTTAAAGTAAACAGAAATTAACTGTGTGAAATCTGCATTTATAAGCATGTGTTATAACTACCCCCTATCTGTTACAACTTGCCCCGCAGGTGGGGTAAATAGTAACATTTATACTCCTGGCACTGTTGGCAATACTGTACAGAAACTACAGGTCCGGCGATTATAATTTCAGTGCTCATTTGTAGGAGAGACTTGTGTGTTGTTGGTAAAAAAAAAAAAAAGTATGGGTTGTCTAACCCCATTACTTTGTTCATTATTTGATCAAAACCAAAAAGTGTTACTTTGAGCCCCGCTCTCCCCTATAAAATGCGACATTATTAGTGTGACATTTAAAGGTTAAATCATGAAATCATATCGATAATCTGGATCTTGTAAAACATTAAGAAGACAGGGAACGACTAGGGACAGCAAAAAAAAAAGGGTATATCACTTTTATTGTAGTTAAAGATTGGAACAAAACAAGGCACTCCTGCTGTTATTTATTTTTGTTATTATTAACTATTTATTTATTGTTTTTTGTTTTATTGGAAAGAAATCATAAGCTTTGTATAAATCAAACGACCGTTATATGTAAAGGCATTTGAATTTACAAAATATAGAGTTAACAAAAA
Source organism: Danio aesculapii (assembly GCF_903798145.1). Classification (NCBI taxonomy): domain Eukaryota; kingdom Metazoa; phylum Chordata; class Actinopteri; order Cypriniformes; family Danionidae; genus Danio; species Danio aesculapii. The sequence continues at coordinate 9,856,733 of NC_079452.1, read as the reverse complement.
AAAAAACAAGTTAAATAATTTGACAAGGAAGATACCAAATTAGAAATCTGAGGCGGTGCCCAGTGGGGAAAAAACGCAAGTTCTCAGACTTCGACAGTAGGCTACTGTGTGCAGCAGTCTTTTTCAAAGGTAAAATTGCTTGTGCTCATTTTTTATAATTACTCATTCGTTTGGGGGGAACAAATATTGGACTTTCTGGAACTGATCGTGGTGAATTAAACAGAACTGTCTTTTTTAATATGAAAGGTGTGCTAAAGGAAAACGAAAATTCTATCAAGCTCAAAAGGACTGTGGAAGGGCAGACACTAAGTTAAGGAGCATGAACGACTCGTCGCGCCATCACTTCAGCATGAAACACATGGACTATATGTATAATGCTGACAATAATATCACTTTAAACAGCAACTCAACAGCCGGTGACATAAACGTCACAGGGATCGCCCAGATTATGATCCCTCAGGAACTTTTTCTAATGCTCGGTTTGATCAGTTTGGTAGAAAACATCTTGGTGGTTGTGGCAATCATCAAGAACAGGAATCTTCATTCGCCTATGTATTATTTTATTTGCTGTCTGGCGGTGGCAGACATGCTAGTGAGCGTTAGTAATGTGGTGGAGACGCTGTTTATGTTACTGACGGAGCATGGGCTGCTGCTGGTCACCGCAAAAATGTTACAGCACTTAGATAATGTAATTGACATTATGATATGTAGTTCTGTCGTGTCCTCTTTGTCGTTTCTGTGCACCATTGCGGCGGACCGTTATATCACCATCTTTTACGCACTCCGGTACCACAGTATCATGACTACGCAGCGCGCCGTGGGCATCATCTTGGTGGTGTGGCTTGCCAGCATCACCTCTAGTTCTTTATTTATCGTTTATCACACGGACAATGCGGTCATCGCCTGTCTCGTGACATTTTTTGGCGTGACGTTGGTGTTCACGGCGGTTCTGTACCTGCACATGTTCATCTTGGCCCATGTCCACTCAAGACGCATCACGGCTCTCCATAAGAGCCGTCGGCAAACCACTAGCATGAAGGGAGCCATCACTCTGACTATCCTGCTTGGAGTTTTCATCCTCTGCTGGGGACCGTTCTTCCTCCACCTCATCCTAATTCTCACCTGTCCCACAAACCCTTACTGCAAGTGCTATTTCAGCCACTTCAACCTATTTCTGATTCTTATAATATGCAACTCGCTTATAGACCCTCTCATTTACGCTTATCGCAGTCAGGAGCTGCGCAAAACTCTCAAAGAAATAGTTTTTTGTTCGTGGTGCTTTGCAGTGTGAGCTATTATTTCGCTTGCTTGTTTGTCATTACTGACGTTTAGAAAAAAAATGTATAATGTTCAATTTGCTAATGTTGCCTTTTATTGCAGTAAGCGTCTCGTTACACTCGAATTTTACAGAGAATACAATGTGATGATGTTTACTGAGATAACTAGATCTTTTGTTTTACCTTTGGGGCACAAACATTTCGAATTACTTTTTTCTGACAATTACAATATGAAGTAAGTTCTCTATTCTTGATTTACAATAATAATGCATTATATAATAAATAAATACTAAATTGTCTCAAAGAAAATCTTATCATTTTATATCCTTTGTATTTTATAACCTCTAAAATGGCTTCACTATTCATAAATACAATAAATAGATAAAACGAGAGAAAGTTTTATGAAATCAATTTACTGGGAGAGGTTAACCCCCCTGTCTTCATGTAACAGTATATGAAATAAAGTTACTCAGCTAACAACCTAATAGCATAAATTTGATTATGTGTGATGTCTCCAATTTTGTTTTTTTGTTGTCAAGTTCATTTTAATCCAGAATCCCCATTTATATAATCATGATCGATTTTGCAGACAATCTTTCAATCATCCATTACAGGACTAATTGTAATCTTGCAACCTGGATGTTTCAGTTGTTGTGCTAACTATAATTTAATTTAGTTTTCTTTAAAAATCCATAATTTACTGTTTAACGAATTATATGTTTGTGTCTCTTATTCAGTGCTGAAAAGCAATGGACAAGACCTAATTAGTTTAAATATGATAAAATTGATAATTATAAAATACTATTTATTTATTTGATCTAAATTTTATTATTTAAATCAAAGCAGCTTTTTAAAATTGAAGTAATTAATTTCCTCCTTTATCTATTATCAGTTTATTACTAGTCTTTTATAATTCATTAGATACTCTTTTGATTCGGTTTCCTTTTTAGAGTTACTTAAGCTTATCACAAGCTTTTCCACGTGCTTAAGATGTGACTTTGGGCAAGAAAAACGATTTGAGAGATGGCAGCCATCAGGGCCGCATGCCATTTCATTAAGCCACTAAATTTTGTCTTTCATGGAAAGCACATGGTTCCCTTTTTTAAACATACTGAAGATCCAAAAGCTATTCACTTCTGTTCTATTAATACTCTCTCTCTCTCTCTCTCTCTCTCTCACACACACACACACACTCACACACACACAAAGTAGGACATTTCTGAACTTTCACCAAACAACAGTGCCTTTGTCAGATTAACAGACACAGAATAGTGCAGTTCTTATATGGGAAGATCTTGATTACATATATTATTATTTAAGCCAAACTTTGGTAATGCTTTAGATTACAACCCGCCAAGAAAAACAGGTCACTTAGTAGGTCAATTTACTTTCTATTAGTATAGGATACTTTTAAAGAATGTGTGTATAGGTATAAGGGAACAAAATGTAATATTTGGGTAATAATGAGGTAAAAACCAGATAATCAATGTGCATAGCTAAACTGAATTTACAATGTAACTTTTGTGGAATTATATATCCCTTTTCTGTACCTCTGTATAGGTATAGGGAATAATATGGGATGATTGGTGAATAAAAGAGTTGCTACCTGTGAAATTACAATTCTTTTCTACAGTCTGTATTTTATCTCTGCAATTCAAAATGCTAAAGGAATTATATATATATATATATATATATCCGTAGATGGGAGAAAGTTGTAGAAAGTCAACCACCACTGCAGCCCTAAACCAGTCGGGGCCTTATGGCAGCGTGTGCAAGACACATGAAAGCTCCTGAAGGACTCCAAGATGGTGAGAAATATTGTTCTCTGGTCTAATGAAACCAATTTTCAAAAAAATCTACTTTTTGGACTTAATGCTAAGTGATATCTGTGGAGAAAACCAGGCACTGCTCATCACATGTCCAATACAGTCCCAACAGTAAAGCGTGGTGGCAGCATCATGCTGTGTGGGTGTTTTTCAGCTGCAGGGAAAGGATGACTGGTTGCAACTGATGGAAAGATGAATGCAGCTAAGTACAGGGATGTCCTGGACAAAAGCCTTATCCAGAGTGCTCAGGACCTCAGACTGGGCCGAAGGTTTACCTTCCAACAAGACAATGACTCTGGAATGACAGAGGATACCAAAATCCAGGTGTGAAAAACTTGTTGCATCATTCCCAAAAAGACTCATGGCTGTATTAGATCAAAAGGGTGACAATTTAATATAATAATAAATATATGAATAAATAAATAAATATATACATATATAAATATACCATAAATGAACCATCATTTAGGCATATTATTTTATGCCTGGGTGAAGGACCCCCTCATAGTATCATTGCAGGTCCCAAATTTGGGATGGCCACCTTAGAATTGATATAACTTAGGCCCCCTAAGTGGCACCCCTGATCACATCAATACAGGTTTAAAAGGCTGAAGCAGTTTAATCAAACACAACTGCTCTCACTAGGTCAAATGCCTTTTTGAATGAACTGGTGTGATTGTCAAGGTATAAATAAACATGTTAATTGCAATCATTTACAATCAAGGTTGTGAGGGTGTCTGAATCACAATCTTTTAATAATTAATCATGCAAATCTAAGATAGAAACATGATTAGATAGGTATAGCTCTACTCACCACCAAATTCTGCTGTCCATCCAAGAGTATAAAAATGAATAGCTAATGCCTAGTCAGCACACACAAAAAAGGTTTTGGCATTAAACAGCTGAGAAAACATTGGGTGCACATTGCACATTGCATCTAGGTCCTTTGAAATGCAAAAAAAAAAAGGAAATCAGAATAATTTTGTACAACAAAAACACTTTAGAGGTGCGTTTAAACGTGAAATGGCAATGCTTTTCAATGTGAAAATTAGCTGGAGGCCCACTGTAACTAAAAAAAAATATTTTCACTATACTTATAAGGATCTTTGCTGGGTTCTAACATAAAGTGTTACAATTATGTATTTAGCAGATGCTTTTATCCAAAGCGACTTGCACCCGCGAACACAAAACTAAGGCAATGGGCTGCCCGGGGAGCAGTTGGGGGTTCAGTGCCTTGTTCAAGGAAATCACCCTTAGCCGTGGTATTGATGTGAATATTCAACCCACCAATAATCCCTGTTTATGAGTTTAAGAGAAAACGTCAAACGTAAGGCCTAGTTTTTGTTTACAAAATGGTTCAATTTTGATTTTATATTCTTTCAAGAAACTCATTCGGTAATATCTGATACAAATTTCTAGTGTTGTGGGGCAGTAATATTTAATTTGTCTCATGGATCAGACCGATCAGCGAGTGTCTCTTGCTTAAAAAATAATTTTGGTCGTGAAGTTTTGCATTTAGAATGTGATGAAAATGGCCACTTCATATGCATAATTTTAAAAAGTTTCGGTGTAAATTTTATAGTAGTCAATATTTATGGATACAATAATAAGTCTTATAATGACCGGTTTTTAATTTGCTTATTGGCTTTATTGGCTTTCCAAATTTCCTGATGGTTATTTAATTTTAGGAGGTGATTTCAGTATTGTATTAAATAAATCTATTGATAGATGACCACCAGGGTGACCCTCAAATGTAAACTTCAATTTAAAATTGTTTATGAACAGGTTCGAGCTCATTGATGTATGGAGAGAAAAGAATGTAGATGATACTGTGTATAATTGGAGTAATAAGGATAAATCTAAACGTTCCAGAATAGACTTTTGGCTTGTTTCTAATCATTTTGATTTGAATAATATTCAAGTTGATTTTATAACAACCCCATTAACTGATCATTAAGCCATTTCGATTTTAATTAATATTTATCCAAGGGCAAATTGTAATAGTCAATATTCATACTGGAAAATGAATAGTTCTCTGCCTAAACTAAGTGGTCAAACAAGAAATGAAAAGATTAATTAGTTATTATTGGATAAAAGTAAAACATGAAGGATTGTTTAAAAGTAATTGGAAAGTATTTGAGAAAATTTAGTAGTGCTTTAGCTAAATCACAACATTTTACGGAAGAGAAAATTGTTGAAGAGATTTTATCTTTATCCAGTATACCTAACAACAGTTTATTGGGTGAGCAGGCAGTGTGTCTAATGGAACTACAAAACAAGTTTGATGATATGTATAGAACGCAAGCTCAAGGAGGTTTTGTTTGATCGAGACAAAAAAGGCTAGAGCATGGTGAGCAGATGTCTGCTTGTTTTTTCAAACTTGAAAAATCTAG